>NW_024080778.1:2168301-2320872 GCF_003009895.1 Hyaena hyaena | reverse complement strand
CCCCCCCCCCCCGGCCGAGCCTTCCCTCACTCCCTTTCATGCTCTCTCTCATAAAAAACAAAAAAGAAAGAAAGAAAGTCACTGGGAGAGACAACAGGGAAAGAAAGACAAACATGATTAAATAAATTATATAAATTAGGCAGGAATAAATATCAAAAAAATATCAAAAAAGGCAAAAAGTAAGTAAAGCAAAACTGTGAAGAAAGATCAGAAAAGTGATGTTCAGACAGAGGCGCCAGGCATGGCTTCACCAAAAAGAGGACACTTAAGACCTGTGATGGCCCGGGGGGTGGGGAGGCTGGTGGTGAAGCACCTCCGAACAGAGGGAACAGTGAGAGCACAGAAAAGTGAAAACGTGGCCTAGGGAAATCTAGAGTGGTTGGCAGGCAGTCCGAACAACTCGTGTGAAGCCAACACTCAAATTCAAAGCAATACCAGTCACAAGGCCGGTGTTTTCCACAGCCACATCAGGGACACAGGTTGAGGCATGGAACAGTCAGAGTGGATCCAACCAGGCCTATGGTTTGGCCCCAGAGGTCTTCAAAATGGGAAACAAATACCCCTGTAGGCATAGAAACACGAACTTTGTAAAGGAACATATTTCCATCCAGATCTTCAATTTCCAGATGTACTCTCTTCTAAAAACGGCCTGCCTGCGGTGCTGGGTCTCTCTTCCCACCTCCCCACAATGGTCCTCCTGGTGCACCGAAGAAAGGCATCTCTGCCCTTCAAAGTCCTACCATCGCTCACTGTGGAAAATCCTCTGGGGCCAAAGGGACAATCTGCCGATTCTTTTTAACAGGCACACCACAGAGCTGCGGCCTCCCCCACGAATCATCTCATTAACAGATGGATTTCCAATAAAATGCTCTAAATGTTCAATAATCACTTTTGAAAAATTATAGTATGGGTCTCCTGACCCGATTTCTCTTCAATAAACTAATGAAGCAAACATAACTTTACAGCTCCACATTTCCAAGATCTTAAACAAAAACAAGGTTCCGCATACAGGGATCCCCATCTCTTGGAAAGGAGAGACACCTCTTCTGGGAGGTCACTAGTTACAGCCCCCAGCCAGGATGCCTGGGGAGAAGGGGTGAAGTCTGGATGAGGGGCACGGGTCAGGGAGAAGATGCTAACATAAGTCAGCTGCCTACACCTGGAAAACCTGTTTGACTCAGATCATTTTGCTTTGGGATTTGTTCCAAGTCATTTCGCCTTGGGACAAAAAGAAACAAGTACCTAATGAATTTTAATTTATTCTGGCCCTGTAAAAAAATATCTCCTGCTTTTCTTTTTAAGTTGAGTAGAATGTATAAAAGTACCTGAGAAGCTATAAACCAACAACTGAGGATGTGGCTGGGAGAAAATATAGGATAAGCAGATTGTCTGTGTTAATCACTAGAAAAGAATGCTACCTCGGGTTTCTTGCCTCCTACATTTAAAAAAATTCTGGCAGCAGGGATGGCAGTCTATGGATGTTTATTGTTCATGGATGTTTGATCTTTTTCATATTACAAAACAACCTTAAAAAAAATCTGCCGCAATCTCCTACCTCCCAGAGGTAGGTACTCCCTTCTCAGAGTAAATGAAAAAAAAGCATTTTTTGTAAACTACTGGAATAGCAAGGAGGTGGAATTATGCCTCAATTTTACTGAGAATTTAAAGGCCACTCTCACATGCAATGTCTAGTTCCCCTTCCCTTCTTTTCCACCCTTGCTGGCCAAATCCTTCCTATAATTCCACCCACAAGAAGTGACATTAGTGACTCACTAAGGGCCAAGAGTGAGTTATTTCCTTCCGATTCTGCATTCCTGCTCTCAGTCTTCAAGGGCCTAGCTTTTCATGCACAGGATTGAGAAATTAGGTTTATTGTTTCCTTCCTAATCGTGTGGGTGGTTTGTAGAAATACTTATGTGGCTTGATGTGAGCACCCAGGCAATCCCTGTAACATTTACTGCCTATATGATTTGTTCTTGAGGGGCCATTTTATACTTTCAGGTGTCTGTGACTTCCCTGGGTGAGTAAGGTAGGTCAAACACAGGAGTTGCAGGTCTTTGTATTTTCCCCAAAGTTCAATCTCTTTTCTTGTGCCTAGTCGGTGCTCTGTAAAAGTTAGATATAAGGCTCTTATTTTAAGGTTTGATTTGTTTTCTCCGCCTAACGTATTAATGAAGACTGACATTCAGAAATTTTGTCTAGCAGAACCGGGACAATTCACTTAAACAGAATTTATGCACTTTCTACATGTGGGCTAAACAACTATCAGTCCTGTTACCAGGATAACTTCACATGGCCTCTGACAACTGTGGTGCACATCATCTACACATTTCACACACTTCTGTCAGGATGCACACAAGTGGCCCAGGGTGCCTTTTTTGGACTAACCTTAATTTCCACATGGGCAGTTTTATTATTTTATCCACTTCCCTATGGGACATATGAACTTCTCCTATGATGTCATTTAGAGAATTCTGTGCCTTGTGAGTTTATTACGATTTTACGAACAACTCTGCCTTTTTAAGTGGAATGTGTAAAAGCACAGAGCATATAGCAAATAGCAAGTATAATTCTGGACTCGACATCTCTCATCCATCCCACCACCCACCTTAAAGTGACTGTTAAACAGTGTATTCCTCAAAGAGAATCTCTAAAACAGTAACAGGCATGTTTCTTTCATGTCTCAAGACATACTATGAAGAGATGGTAGTATTGTTGGGAAAATAAAGTTATGCACCATAAGATGGCTGATTGAACTAACATAAACTCTGGTCCCTAGCTTAGAGACTCCTCTTCCGGCTTCTTTTTCCTGCCCCGCTTGTCGCAGGCACCAAATTCCTACTAATGCGGAATGTGGAAGTAACAGACGATAAACTGTCCCCCATGCTTGTGCTCCAGGCTCCAGGATCCCCCTTGGAAAGGGATCTCCTCTGAGCCCGCCAGTGTGAAATAAAACTCCAATCCACCAAGATCTCTGAGTGCCACTTGGTTTTTCCACCAGCGATCCAGGCTGGTTCCGTAACAGAGGAGTACCATGTGAATAACGTGAAGACGTGGTAGAGTACATACAAAGAAAGAAGAAACCTTGGGGCATCTGGGTGGCTCAGTCAGTTGAGCATCCAACTTTGACTTAGGTCGTGATCTCAAGGTTCATGGGTTCCAGCCCCACCTCAGGATCTGTGCTAACAGCTCAAAGCCTACAGCTTACTTCGGATTCTGGGTTTCCGTCTCTCTCTGCTCCTTCCCTACTCACGCTCTGTCTCTCCCTGTCTCTCAAAAATAAAGGAACAATGAAAAAAAAATTTTTTTTAAAGAAACCTTTAGTTCACACAGATACTGAAAACTTAGTTCAGTCACTCATGAGTGAAATTAATCTTCTGAACATTAATAAACCAAAGGCAAACAGCAAAAGTGAAGATCATACATTGCTAGAGGCTGAGAAAACTTGAAAATGCTATACTTAACACCCTCCAATTCCAAAACCCACGGCACAGCAACACTGGAATGATGTTGCTCATCAGGAAGTGAATCTCGGGCTCTACCCCAGACCTCTTAATCAAAACTAAGTCCCTACCAGGCTTATCTGACTGCCATCAACTATCATGCATGCACTTTGTATGTACATCATAGGTACCCAACTAGTCTGTTTTAAAGATTAAGTAACATGTATATATTTAATGGAGATTTCAAAATGTCAACACCTTTAATGGAAGGGCCCTGGGATAACCTCCTGGTGGAAAGCCCAGCTCTAAGAGATTCCTAGAAGCCAGAAACAAATCTAAGACTATTTGGTCACTGACCCCTTCTAGATATTGGGAATAAGGTAACATTTCAGGGAAAGAGACAAACAATAAACAGATAAATCATTACGTCACGACAGACCCCTGAGCCTCCCACCATAGTGACAGTGGGGCACGCCCCATCCATATGAAGGGAGTTCAGAAGCTGTACAGACAAAAATATACTAACGTCTACATCAGAAGTTGATATTAAACTATTAAAACCATGTGAGAGTACACACAAAAAACACACACACACACGAAATGCTCACAACAGCATTACCCAAAAGAGCCAAAGAAGAGAAACTCAAAGGTCCATCACCTGATGAATGGATAAACCAAATGTGGTATATATCCATTAAATGAAACAGGATTCGACCACCTAAGGGAATGAAGTGCTGATAACATGCTATAACATGGATGAGCCTTGGAAACACTATACTAATTTAAAGAAGCCAGATGCAGTAGGCCATATGTTGTAGGATTCCATTTATAGGAAAATCTGGAATAGGAAAATCCAGAGACAGAAACTACATTATGGACTGTCAGGAGCTAGAAAGGAAGGAGCGGGTAGGAAGCGAAAAGACTGCTCATTGGTACAGGATTTCTTTTTGAGGCGAAAAAATGTTCTGAAATTACATATTGGTGATTGTTGTACAACTCTGTACAACTCTGAATATACTAAAAAACTTAAACAGAGAGATAAAGACACAGAGAAAGGATGTAAGCATCAAGAACACTAGAGCGAAGAGACAGAATAATGGCTACATTCATCTAAAACTGAAACTGGACTTCTACACATTATGTCTAACATTCCCACTATTTTTATTCAGTTAAAACCTACCTGGTAAGGAAATGAATATTCACTTCTAAATATCTTTAGAAAAGGATATTTCCCAGAAGTAATTACCACTTAGGTAAATTTAAAAAAAGTTATTCTCTTCATTTAAATTATTTAGTAACCTGCTTTCAAAACAATTCAGGGTTGGAGTTTTAAGCGTCTGTCTTCAGCTCAGGTCATGATCTCATGGTGGGTTCCAGCCCCACATGGGGCTCTGTGCTGACAGCTCAGAACCTGGAACCTACTTCAGATTCTGTGTTTCCCTCTCACTCTATCTTTCCCCCAACACGCTCTCTCTCTCAAGAATAAACATTAAAACAAAGAAAAGAAAAAAGAGCAAAAATGGTAACTTCCAGGCTGGTGAATAAGAAACTGTTATTACCAACTGGATTTCACTTTAAATTACTAATTTTTCATTTCAGAGCTATGCAATTTTTCCTTACCCAGAGGAAAGAGACCAGTGTTTCTCAATTTCAGCAATAATGACTCCTTGAACCAGATAATTCTTTCCTGTAGGGGCCATCCTGTGCACTGTATGAAGCTTAGTAGCATCTCTGGCCTCTATCCAACAGATGCCGGAAGCACCCCCAGCGCGCTCGCACGCGCACACACACACATAACAATCAAAAATATCTCCAGATACTGCCAAACACCCGCCTGGCAGTGGAAAAATCTTATTTGGTTGAGAACCACTGGAGTAAGAACTAGTCCTCAAAATTCAAAGTAACAGAGCCCAGGCTGGGAAAGCTTTATTTCACAATTCACATTTAGAGACACAAGTATGCTAAGGGGGAGTCTAATACTGCTGGGTACCATGCCAGAAGTCAGGGCTGCAGAATCACCCAGAACTAGGATTCCAAAGTAGCCACTATCTCTCAAAATTTCCTTGCCCAGGTAAGAAAGAAAAAATGACTACATGAATACATAAATAGAAAGAGAGTAGAAGAAAGGCTGGCAGCCACCCCAAAGTCACTAACTAGACCTCCCCTGTCCAATACAACTTCCTGAGATGATGAAAATGTTCTATACTGTGCTGTCCAATACTCTGGCCACTAGCTGCATAGGGCAGTGGAGTGCTTGAAATGTGCAGCTAAGGAAAAGATTTTTTTTTTCCAAGACACAGAAGAATTTTATTTCATCTTATTTCTCTTTAGAGCAGAAAAGAATTTATTTTACTAATTTTAACTAAGTTTAAGTTGCGACAGGTGGCCAGTAGTTATCAGATTACACAACACAGATCCAGACCCTGCTATCTATCATTCTTGTTATTGCTGTTAGTCAACATTAACAATACATTCTTGGTAGAAATCCAGTTTTCCCTCTTCTTTAGGCAATTTTTCCAGCAGCAAATCAATACATGCCCCTGAGCATGGCCAGCTCAATGCTCTGAAGAATGAAAATACTGGCCTCTGCCTCGGCTTTTCATAAGCTGGGTGTTCCATTTCTGCATGCCTGTTTTTCTGTTCCACCTCAGTCTCCTCCCAAATCCAGAAGGAGCTACTGGCCTTCTGTGAAAGGCATCTAATAGTGTATGGGACAAACTGCTCAAAAAAGGTAGAACTGGAAAAGGGAAAATTATCTCATTCATTTGCTTTTTAATTAACTCTTTCCCAGGTAGAATGCAATACCCTTTCTGTCTTTTTACTACTGCATCCCTAGCACCCCAGAAAAAAGGCACAAAGTAGGTGTTAAATATCGGATTAATAAATAATAACAAGGGGGCACGTGAGTGGCTCAATCGGTTAAGCATCTGACTTTTGATTTCAGCTCAGGTCATGATCTCATGGTTGTGAGATCAAGCCCCACATGGGGCTCCATAGTGGGCATGGAACCTGCTTAAGATTCTCTCTCTCTCTTTCCTCCCTCACCCTTAAAAAATAAAAATAATAAAAAATAATAACAAGAACACCTTAAATATTTTTCATGGGATAGGCATCACCATGGTGCTTCAAATATACTGACTTATTTAAACCTTACTATAGAAGCACCTGGGTAGCCCAGGAGGTTAGGCACTTGACTCTTGATCTTGCCTCAGTCTGCAATCTCAGTTTGTGACATGGAGGCACCCCCACCCCTGTGCTAACAGCACAGAGTCTGCTTGGGGTTCTCTCTCTTCCTCTCCCTCGCTCATGTGTGCACATGTGTACTCTCTCAAAAAAAAACAAAACACAACACCCCACACTAACCCTAGGAGATATGGACTATCATCTCCACTATAAGCTAGATCTTATTATCCACATCATTACTTTTGAGGACAAAAGACATTATTCAAATTTCAACCTGTTTCTTTTTACTTTCTTTAGGGGGCCCTCTAGAAAATTGTACACTACATTATATGGCTCACACTATATTCCTATTGGAGAGCCTGTCTACTAGAAGCTGTCTTGAATGTACAGTATGCTTAAAATTGGATCCACTGCTAAGAAACTCTATGACATCTCTGTGCCTCAGTTTCTTCATCTATAATATGGAAATACTACTTGTAATGAATAGGATAACATAAAAATAAGAACTATATACAATAGTTACTATATGCCAGATACTGTAAGCATTTCTGATATATTAGCTCCTTTAAATCTTCACAACATCCCGGTGAGACTAACATTTCCATTTTATAGGTGAGCACAGGGAAATTAAGTGACTAGCTAAAGGTTACGTGGTTAGTAAATAGTGGAGCTCAGATGTGAGCCCAAGCAGCTTTAAATGATTATCTCTCATGATATCCACTTCAGAAGTGTTGCAAAAATTCAGTAAGTTAACTTAAGTAAAACATTTAAAACTGTACTGGGCACACAGTAAACTCTCCTTCAGTGTTTAACTATTATCACCATTACCCCAGGTCCCAGCCTACTTCCCAATTTCCTAGCATGTCACAACCTTTCTCCCTATTTCTCAAGATTAAGCCTCAGGATCCAACTTTAAACACATCTCCCTCTTTCATTCACTAATTGTAGTTAGTCAGCTCCTTCCTGCATGTTTTTAATGCACCTATTCCGCTATTCCCCCTAGAGCCTTAACCTGGCCCTTTGCACCCTCGCTTTGGATAAATCAATACCAAGAACAACTTAAATAGTGCTCATGTACCAGCATGCTCTAAATCTATTAATTCATTTAGACCTCACTATAACCCTGTTTGTTTTCTAAGACTTCCACATCTGAACTCTAACAGTATCTAATTTCCTCAGTAGCCCTGTCTTCCTGGAAATCCAATTTCACCATGTGATGGAAACTTTAAAGGTGTATGGATGAGTTCTTCACACTTGTGTATATCGGTCGACTTAAGTACATGAAAGGCAAATATGACGGATGTTCTCTATTGAGGGAAAGAAAAACAAGACTTACAAGGCCCTGAAAATTAAAAACTCTAGCCTCACCAAAAATCTCCCACAGAATCAAGTCTTCACTGAGCAGCCAAACATTAACAATTGCATAACCTAGCCCCACCCTATGCATTCAAACTTCTCTCCACTCGGTAAAAATCCTCCAGAGTGGTTAAACAGGTTTCCTTGTTCCTGGAATAAAAAATAATATTATTACTAATTCTTATTCCCAGCCCTTATTCATACAGTTCCTCTCTGCCTCACAAATCTGGACACATTTCTCCTCCCAAACTTTCCCCAAACATCCAAGAAAAACTAATCTCCCTTCTAAACTGAGATAAAACACGTCTTGCATCACTCACTGTGGTCTGATACACTCATCACCTGGCAAATGCCACTTCTAGCCCCACCCAGGCCATGAGCAACTGGCCAGAAAGCATGGAGTCCTTCATTTTTCATCCTCCCAGTCAGTAGCACAGATCTCTACAAAGAATACACATCTATTTGGCAAAAAGTTAAAAAATAAATTATGGATGGTATAAATGAAATCATCTGTAAATACCCTAATTTAGCCAATCTTACTTCACAAACTAAAAAATACCTTATGGTACAAGAGTCATACCAAGTGACATGGTAGTGGTTTCACCGTACTTTCAAATTCATTATCTTCTTTGCTCCTCAAAACAACCTTGTCAAGTGTACACTATTACACCCTTGTTAGGTCAGCTTAGGTTTAAAGAAATAGAATGTTTTTCCTCAAGATCGCTACTAAATGGTAAAACTGGAACCAGAGACCAGGCTAGTAATCCAGTGCTCTTTCCAATGTTCCAATTCACCTTTTATCTCCTTTCCCTCCTTATCACATAAGATTAAATAATTAAAAGAAAAAAGGAATCAGGTGAGAATCTAAAGTAACAACAGATATGATAAATTCACTTCAAGTGAATTATTTGCCTGAAATGGTTTTTTTTTTTACTCATCAAGGTTAATGATAATTTGCAAGGCTGCATTTAAAATTAAACCTCATGATCTTATTGTACTGTGAAATAAAAACCCATCTAAACTTAAAACCAGTGCTTTTCCTGACTCCAAAGTTGGATACCACCTGCCCCTCCCCCGCCTCAATCTGCTCTATACTTAGAAAATCTTAAGGCTGTTTCTCACCAAAGACATAAGGAAGGAAGCGACCTCCTGAGGACACAGCATTTGGCCATCAAATCCAATTGGCAGTCCTTGCTAAACGTTATAAACCATTAGTCTACCCACACCTCAGTGTCTCCAGGAATCGAGTCCTTAAAACTCCGTGTTATTTGTTAAACATTCCGATTTAAAACTGAGCCACAAAGAACCTCAGTTCAGAGCAGTCTCAACTCATGAATGGCCACATTGTTGGGTACTCTCCCTTCACACTGAAACTCAGAAATGGAAAGACGTGGCGATGGATCCAAACCTGGGCTAAATGCACTGGCAGAGCCGAGGAAAACCACGAACGCAATGAAAATGCGCCCGCCTTCGCCTCCTCTGCAGACCTTCCGGCCACTCCAAGAGATGCGGGAAGCATCCCCTATCCGGAGTGCACGCTTCCGTAGCCTTTGCTATAGCTCATTCCCGAAAGATTGTCTTCGAGGTCTCGTCTGAGCCGAGGAGCGGGGTAAGGGGGCATTCTTCCCACGGAGGGCGGATCGGGCCGCACACAGCGCCCAGCCCGAGACCCCCGCCACACCAGCCAGTCTGGCAACCCCCACCGCCCCAGCTGGCAGGCGCCGCGGCCTCGGGTACCATCCCCCGAGCTCCAGGGAGGATGCAGAGGAGGCGGCAGGGAAGGAGCGGCTCCGAACAAGCTGCAGCCAGAGCCTCCCAGAGCCTCCTTCGCTGCTCTGCTCCGACTCACCCAGTTCTGCGCATTATTGTTCAGCTTGACTTTCTTGCACAGGCTCCCGGGTACCTCCATAGCTGCAGGGCGCGCGCGGGTGCCAGGCTCCTAAACGCCGGGAGACTCGCTGGAGGAGAGGCCGACGGGGGCGGGGCGGGACCAAAAGGCGGAGCCTCCGTGCGCCCTAGTCGGCGCGCGCTTACGTACGCACGCGCTCGTGCCCGTGCCTCCTACTGCGTGGCGTGTGGGTCGCGCCTCCGAAATGGATCTGGAGCAGAGGTATGTGGGGAGGGGCGAAGCGGCGGGCCAGAACCTTAGGCAGGAGCTGGGGGCGGGGCTTTGACGCTCTCAGCGGTGCGAGCGCGCACGACACTCCTCCCTCTTGATTCTGAGGAAGGGGCGGGGCCTGGGAAGGTAGTCGTGGAAGGTTCCTGGCCTCTGCCGGGCTCCACGGCTTGTGCTGCGCAGGCGCTGAGACCGGAGTCGGGCCCCAGGCGCGGGCCGTCGACGGAACAACAGGCGGGTTCCGGGCTCTCGGCTGCTACCGTGCCTGGCTCCCTGCAGCTGATGCTGGTTGGGAGAAGACATTGATGCAGTTTCCCGCCCCTCCCGTTTTTCCTCCAGAAGCCCCGTCACCAGTCTCCTGGCTTCCCATTCTGTATCCTTGTCACCCTGACCACATTTAAAAAGGGATTTTCCAGCCTTGCAAAGGGAAGAAATGATTCACTGAACAGCTCATTCTCCACACGTTCCGCTTGGGGGCTTTAAAATGCTGCTCAACGCACAACTTCAAGAAATAGTCAATGCCTCATCCTGGGTCATCAATAATTAATATCTCAGCGGGGATTAGCGGTCATCTGCAAGGTGCTTCCTTCCCCACTTGGAGACCTCTCTTCATATCAGGAGATTTCTGTCCAGTAATTCTCAACAACTAGGCCAAAAGGGCCCCTATATTGTTAGCTTTTCCGAAAAGTCTTAGAGGACTGAAATCCCGGCTTAGGGAGGACTGGTTAGGGTAGACTGCCCACCTGTGCTGGACATTCTCAAATTCACCTAATTAATACAGGGCTAGTTCATAGGAAAGTGGGTGGGGGTGTGGAGGGAGCTTCCTCCGCGAGTTACCTCCGCCCCCTCCCCCCCCCCCCGCCTGTTATTCTAAGGGCTTTTGCACAACTTGCTCCATGCACAAGAAAATCTCAAGCAGCCTTTGGGTTCACAGCGTACGAGGGGCTCCATGAGCTCATGACCTTAGACTGAGCCACCAAGGCGCCCCAACCATTTCTTCAGGGAGTCCTAGGAAATGGTATTTAAAGGGAAATGGTATAAAGATATCACAATCTGGGCTTTTAGTTGTACTTATTGCTTCTCAGTCTGTATTTGTGAGCTTTATCCAATGAAAGACATTTTTAGGGTTAAAATATGTCATGATTTTACATTGATACTCTCAGTTCAAATTCACGATTCCAGACATCAGTCATGCGAATGAGCCTGCAACATCTTGTCAAACCAGAAACAAGGAAATCATCAAAAAACAGTGGGATTGAACAAACAACAGCAACAACAAAAAACCATTACAATTATGTCAAAAGGACTCAGAGGCCAACTTTAAGAAGTTTTCTCATGTCGAAGATGGTACAATTAGATTAGAGCACTAAAGGAATAATAACTATAAGGCATTGAAATAAATCAAATATGTGTACATGTACATGTTCATAATGATAATTAAAGAGAACTCATTGCTACCCTTGGAGGATGCTACTGAACCAACCCATTATTTTGAAAACTGATAAATAGAAGGAGAGAATTTACCCTGCTTTCCCTGCACTAACTGTAAGTCAGGTAATGAAAAAATTGATGAGAGGAAGTTCTCTTTGTAGAAATATAGCTAACAAGTGAAGGGAAGATAGGATTATAATATCACCATTTGTACCTTCTAATGAAATAATGGGTAAAGACAATGATGCTTATGGCTGCTCACATCATGACAGTAAAGAGCATCAGAACTTTTTTGCCTCCTGATGATACTTGGCCTCCTATAGTATTACTGTCCCTCACAATCAAACCTGATTCTAATCAAGCCTTCAGATCTGATTACCAGTTTACAGTTAATGCAGAGGAAAGAGAAAGATGTAAAATCACCATAAATGCAAGCAGCCAAATTCAAATTGTAGAAATTTCTACATCATGACCTGATTCTTTAATAATTCAGTGAAAAGTGGAAAAAATGAACAGCTAAAGATTAAAAGAGAGAGCTATTAAGCAATTGAACCATATGAAACTTATTTTACCACTGACTCGCATAGAGAAAAAAATTTAATGTATATAGCAATAGAGGATATTTGAAGACTCCTTGGATCCTTACATGTAAAGGCTTACACTTTTTGGTGATAATAGCATTGCTGTTATGTTTTTTTGAAGAGTAATTCTAGAGCTACATCCTGAAGGAATCATCAATGTAACGGCAATGCCATAAGTATTCAGAACCAAAATGAGGCTCTTGAAAATTAAAAACTATCAAGATAGCAAAAATGGAAAAAAAGGTGAAGATATCATCCAGAATGCAGAGCAAAAATCCCCCAAAAATAGAAATAGAATTTTTAGAAGAATAGTCCAGGAATCCAACATCCAAATATTAGCAATTCAAGAAAGAGAAAAATCATACCAGGAAATAACTAAGGAAATCATTAAACAAAATTTCCTAGAAGTGAAGGACTGGAGTCTTTCCCTGAATGTCCATAGTACTGTTGCTTGGAATTCCTCCAAACTTCCAAGGAGAAGGACAGTTCAAAACCAAAGAATCAGGAGTGAAAATGAATTGAAGGTACCAAAAAAAATCAAAAACAAAACAAAACACTGAGAACTAGAAGACAAATAGAACATTACCTTCAGAGTTCCAAAAGAAAAGCATTTCCAACCTAGAATTTGGAATTATCATACACCCTTTCTCAAGGAAATATTGGAGGATGTGCTCCACCTAAATGGAAAGAGGGAATTCAGAAAACAGGAATTTCCACACAGGAAACAGCCAAAAGGAATTCTCATATTTATGGTGAAGGAAGATCCGAGAATGACTGCCATGTACCAGGTCTGGAGGATAATTATTCAGAAGGCTTTCCAGGAAGTCAGAAGGCCCTTGAAAAGCCTAGTTTAGGAATATAAAATTAATATAGCATCTGATGGGAATGACCATACTGAAAATGATTCAGGCAACTGACAAGGAGTTTAGGTTTATATTAGTGATAGCTGCTTAGAAAAGTAAGTCATCAAAAAGGAGAAATTTATCACAGCCTTTCTGTACAAACTGTATTTCAGAGTAATCAAATAGTTGATGAGGAAAGGCTCATGCTGATAGAATCCTAGCTAATGCAGAAGGAACATTGGCATTTAAAAAATCACCATTTTAAACACTTGATGAAGTAATTAATATAGGCAATAATCATTAATATCTGCTAAAAGTGTTAAGTGGAAGACAGTGCGATAGTTCATTTTGTGAATGGGTCACAGGGCGCCCAGATATTTGGTTAAACATTATTCTGGGTGACTCTGTAAGGGTGTTGCTGGATGAAATTAACATTTAAATCAGTAGACTAAGTATATTGCTGCCTGTAATGTGGATGGGCCTCATCCAATTAGTTGAAGGCCTGATTAGAACAAAAAGATTACTCTTGCAAGTAAGAGGGAACTCCTGCCTTACTTCCTTGAGCTGAGACATTGGTCTTTTCCTGCCTTCAGAGTTGAACTGAAACATTGGCTCTTGGGTCTCAAGCCTGCTATCCTTCAGACTGGAACTTATGCCATCAGCTCTTCTGATTCTCAGGCTTTGGGACTTGAAGTGGAACTATACCATCAGCTCTCCTGGGTGTCCAGCTTCCTAACTGCAGATCTTGAGACTTCTCAGCCTCCATGATCGCGTGAGCCAATTCCTTATAATAAATCTCTATCTATAGTATTGGTTCTGTTTCTCTGTAAAACCCGGACTAATACAGGCAGTAAAGGGAATTTTATAATGGAGGGATCAGGCTGATACATCTGCACCCACTTACCATTTTAAGCATCTTTTAAAACTGGGACACCAGATATCATGTACCTTATACTGTGACATAATAAGAAATGCTCAGCACTAATTGTCTTAGTTTGTGTTGATTAAGAAGCAGGATGTGGAAAGAAGGATTTGAGTACAAGTTATTTATTTGGGAGGTGAGTCCAGGAAACACCATTCATAGAGTGGGAACATGATACATGAAGGAAGCCAATAAAGCAGCCATTGTGAGTAACTGGAGTTTAATCCCACTGAGTAACTCTAAGAAACTGTTGAATATATGCTTCAAAATATATTACCTGAAAGGAGAGACCTGGGGAGTCATTATTCAAGGACAACTCCTACTGAGTAGAGTGTTCATACCCTGGTTAATTTTGGATTGCAATGCCCATAGGTAGAGAGGGCACTGGTCCCAAAGAAAGCCTTCATGCAAAGAAATGGAGGTATTTTCACAAGTGGAAGTCAGAATGATATGTTCTACACTAGCAAAGGCTGAGAGGATATGCATGCAGCACCAGAAGTATCTGCTATAACCATTTAATGAAGTACTCTTAAAAAAAAGGGAAAAAAAAGGATGGGTATATTTCTCTACTCTTTCTTTTTCACATAGGAGGTTACTTATTTTTAAGAAGAGAAAAAAAATGAGGAACTCTACAAAGAAAGTTACACACACACACACACACACACACAAATATCTTCAGAGTAAAACTCTCATGGTGGAAAGGAAGAATGGTAATAGTTTTACTATATGGATAAGCTCTAAATTGCACATAGTTATAATAATATAAACAATGAATAAAACCTTAACAAAATTGCAGTGTGACCAAATGGAGTGGTTAAGGGGATGAAAGGAGTGTGTGTGTGTGTGTGTGTGTGTGTGTGTGTGTGTGATAAAAGAAAGAGGGATAAAATTTCATTTTCTATGGTGTGAAACCAATAGATATTGCCTAAAACATAAAGACCAAGAATAGTAATACACCTTATTATTTCAAAATACAGATATATGTTCCAAGATATTTACCTGAAAGATTTAAGAGTGGTTGCCTCTAGGGTAGGAAAATTGGGGGAAGGGAGGAAGATGACCAGGAATTTGCTCTTTGTCTTAAAATTCCTTATAAAATTATTTGATTCTAAAGTATTTGGATATATAATATTGACACAGACATACAAAAAAAATTTTTATGGAATGTGGAAACAGCCCTTAAGGTGTTTGGCATAGGGGCACCTGGGTGGTTCAATCAGTTAAGTATCTGACTCTTGATTTCAGCTCAGGTCATGATCTCACAGTTGGTGAGTTTGAGCCCTGCATCAGGTTCTGCATTGACAGCATGAAGCCTTCTTGGGATTCTCTCTCTCTCTCTCTCTCTCTTTCAAAATAAATTAATTAATTAAAAAAATATTTGGCTTGAAAAAAGAGCAGAGAAATGAGACCAAGCTGAAAGACAATACAGAATCAAGATAGGATATATTTTTTTAAAGGCTAAACCAGAGCAACTGTATGCTCATGAGAATGACCGAAGAGAGAGCAAAGGTAACTGATGGATGGAGGTCCTTGAAGGTTGGAGTCCAGGGCACAAGTGAAGATTGGCCTTTGATGGGTAGTAGGTAATTCCTCCAAAGTACAGTAAAAGGAGAAGATAGGCACAGATGCCAGCCCATTGCATAGGTGGTGGGAAGATGAGGGCCTTTCCACTGAGGGGTTTATTTTCTCATGTAAATATGAGGCAAAGCCATTAGTGAGAGAAGACCATACTCTGAGTACTGCTTTAAATAATGAATGGGCATTCCTAGATACCTGACATACCGCCCTTCATAACATTGAACGTCATCAAAAGTCCTCAAAACTGAGAAGAGCAAATTAAATGTTTTAATCTAAACCAAGGATCTATAAAAATTTACC
Source organism: Hyaena hyaena (assembly GCF_003009895.1). NCBI lineage: Eukaryota > Metazoa > Chordata > Mammalia > Carnivora > Hyaenidae > Hyaena > Hyaena hyaena. The sequence continues at coordinate 2,305,120 of NW_024080778.1, read as the reverse complement.
TAGAGTAAAGTGTATTTTAACCCTTTCAGGTACTCCCAGTAAAAGGTTAATAGTTACATAAGCTTGGCAATACCATCACTTACTTCACTGGTATTGGAGCATCAGTCTCAGAATGTCATCTGGAATGAACAGAATTTAAAAGTTGCCACACAAGCAGGGCACCTGCGTGGCTCAGTTGGTTAAACATCTGACTCTTGATTTTGGCTCAGGTCATGATCTCACGGTTTATAATTTGAGCATCACTTAGGGCTCTGTGCTGACAGCTCAGAGCCTGGGGCCTGCTTTGGATTCTATGTCTCCCTCCCCACTTTGTGCTCTTTCTCTCTCTCTTTCTCTTTCAAAAAGTAAGTAAATAAACATTTAAAAAAAAATTTTTAAGTTGCTGCACAAGCCAAAGGTAATGTGCAGTAGGATCTTATTCAACCTCCACGCTCCCTATTGTTAAATCCCCACCAGTTTCTCAGTAACTTGGAAGCAGGAAGGGATATTTTATTTCCATCTGGAAGGCATTACTGCAGATTCTGGAAAATTCTCTTCCTCCTACTTACTGCAAATCTCTGGGGGTTGCCAAGAGATTAGTTTGTAGAAAAATTACCCCTCTAGTCAAGGCAGTTCCATTTCTTCATATTTTGTATGTGGAGAAGATACATGAAAATATGTAAAGGCATATCTTCTCCACCAGGGGGATTTGACTGAATAAAGAACAGGATGGGGGTGGGGGGGTGCCTGACTGGCTCAGCACAGTAAGCATCTGACTTCAGCTCAGGTCATGATTTCAAGCCCCATGTAGGGCTTTGTGCTGACAGCTCAGAGCCTGGGGCCTGCTTCAGATTCTGTGTCTGCCCCTCTCTCTGCCCCTTCCCTACTCACGTTCTCTCTCTCTCTCAAAAATAAATAAACATTTAAAAATTTTTAAAAAAGGTAAGAGAAATAGGGCTGAAAAAAAAAATCCCTGAATCACTGATCAATTTCATCTAATGCATTTCCTTGTGGCTATTGTCATTTGTTTCCTTAGGGAAAAAGACCCCAGACAGTGAATTTCATAAGACCAACTACTAAAAATGGTTATATTTTAGAATTATGGTTTGTTCATAATTCAAAGGAGATCTTTTCAGAGTGAGTGGAAATAACTTGCTAGAATTCTAGGTTTTCTACTAAGCAGACAGGTAAATCATGTAACTTCTGGGGTGGAGGTGGGGGTGGGGAGTCAATTGGATAAATTTATCTCAAGGAATTCTTCCAGTTATAAAATTATTCTAGGTTCTTGGGGCACCTGGGAGGCTCAGTTGGTTAAGCATCTGAGTCTTGATTTCAGCTCAGGTCATGATCTGACATTCTTGAGATCAAGCCCCTTGTCAGGTTCCTTGCTGAGTGTGGAGCTTGCTTAGGATTCTCTCCCTCTATCCTTCCCCACCTTGTGCATGCTTGCCCTCTCTCTCTCACTCAAAAAAAAAATTATTCTATGTTCTTAATTTAGATGTCATTTGAACCTGAAAACAGTTTAATAAAAATCACAAATTATCTTCAAGCACTTTATGTAAAACATTGTGTTAATAATTTCTGTGAAAGTAGCTGAGTAATCAGCAATGGGAAGCAGTCCCAAACGCAGCATATATTCTTTTCCCTCAATTCTTTCAGCATAATTGTGATGAAATGCATCCATGTTGTGTGTATCAGCAGTTTATTCTATTTTATTGATGAATAGTATTCCATTGTACAGTGTTATGATTTCATTACATTAACATTTGTTAAGTGGAGCACAGAGTGCTGGATGGTAAATTGTGACTCGACAACAGAATACAAAAGACACTGAAGTAAAGAAGTTTATTACTCATGGGTCCTTGAGGAAGTACATGGCACACTTGGAGGGGCCACACAAAGCAAGGTACAGGTAGAGGAAGAAGCAGGACCTGGGCAAGGGAAATGCCTTTATTAGAATCCCCACATGGAATGCTCTGGGGGGTTGGGGGGTCTTATCTAAGTGGCACATAGGGGAAAGTCCTGGGAGGCTGGGGAGACTGTTGATCACAAGAGCAGTTGGGGAAGTCATATCAGGAACTCACTTTTGCTTGTGACTCTTCAGGCTATTGTCTAGGATGTGTGCTTGCCTGAAGGATTGGTGTCAGTTTAAGGTCCCTGCAGGTCCCTTGGCCAAACAAAATTGGTGCCAAGGCAGAATACCATGGAATATAACATATGGAAATACCATGATTTACTTATTCATCCGTTGAAAGTAATTTCAGTTTGAGGCTATTGCAAATAAAATTGCTATGAACATTCATAGACAAGTCTTCTTGTGGACATATGCTTTCTTTTCCACTGGGTAAATACCTAGGAGTATCAGTATAAGGGGGATGGCTGGCATGTGTTTAGTTTTTGTGAAAAACAACCAAAACCATGTTCCAAAGTGGTTGTACAATTTTTTATTCCTACTAGCAGTGTTTGAGAATTTTAACTGCTCCACATTCTTGGTCTTTTTAAATTTTGTCATTGTAGGGGTGCTTGAGTGGCTCAGTCAGGTAAGCATCCAACTTTAGCTCAGGTCATGACCTCACTGTTCATATGTTTGAGCCCTGTGTCGGGCTCTGTGCTGACAGCTCAGAGCCTGAAGCCTGCTTCAGATTCTGTGTCTCACTCTCTCTCTCTGCCCCTTCGCTGTGTGCTCTCTCTCTCAAAAATAAATAAACACTAAAATTTAAAAAAAAATATAGTCCTTGCAATAGTATGCAATGATGTCTCATTATAGTTTTAATTTGCACTTCTTTAATGATTAATGAATGATGTTAAACATCTTTTCGTGTCCTTATTTGCTTCTTGGGTTACAGGCCCATTTTCTAACTCAATTGTTTGTTTTCTTATTACGAAGTTTGAAAATTCTGGGTATACTCTATCTCAAACATTTTTCATCTCTAGAAGTTCAACATGGGTTTCTTTTTGAAAAAATGTATCTTCCCAGGTACCTGGGTGGCTCAATCGGCTAAGTGTCCAACACCAGTTCAGGTTATGATCTTGTGGTTCAGGAGTCTGAGCCCCACATTAGGCTCTGTGCTAACAGCTCAGAGCGTGGAGCCTGCTTCTGATTCTGTCTCTCTCTCTCTCTGCTCCTCTCCTGCTCGTGCTCTGTCTCTCTCTGTCTCTCAAAAAATATACATTAAAAAACTTTTTAATTAAATAAAAATGTATCTTTCATGCCTCCATTTAATATGGAGCAATCTTTCCCCTAGCCTGTTTGAATATATGTAAAATAGCTGTTTTAATGTCCATTATCTGCTAATTCTGTTTTCTGTGTTTACAGCTCTTTGTATGGATTCATTTTTCTCATTATGGGTCATATCTTCCTCTTTCCCTGCTTCTTTCCTTCTCCTTGCCAGACCCCTGATATTTTGAATTTTACCTTGCTGCATGCTGCATATTTTTGTAGTCCTATAAGTATTTTTTTAATGTTTCTTTATTTTGAGAGAGAGAGAGAGAGAGAGAGAGAGAATCCCAAGCAGGCTCTATACTGTCAGTCCTGAGCCCAACATGAGGCTCAGTCTCTCAAACCGTGAGATCATGACCTGAGCCAAAATTAAGAGTCAAATGCTTAACCAACTGAGCCATGCCGACACCCCTGTAGTCTTATAAATACTTTTGAGCTTTATTCTGGGTCACAGTTAAGTTACTTGGAAATGGTTTGGTCCTTTCAAGGCTTGTTTTCAGCATCATCAGGTAGTACCAGAGCAGCCTTCTGACTAACTGTGCCCCACCACTTAGAATACCATTTTTAGGGGCACCTGGGTAGCTCAGTTGGTTAAGCAGCTGACTTTGGCTCATGTCATGATCTCACAGTTTGTGGGTTTGAGCCTCACATCAGGCTCTGTACTGACAGCTCAGAGCCTGGAGCCTGCTTCAGATTCTGTGTCTCCCTCTCTCTCTGCTGCTCTCCCGTTTCTGCTCTCTCTGTCTCTCTCTCTCAAAATTAAATAAACATTAAAAAATTAAACAAACAAAAAAAGAATACCATTTTAAATACCTTGCCCAAAGCCAATGTTTTGCACTCTGGCTAGTGGGAACATGATCTATTTTCTGCTAGTTGTGAGCTAGGGACATTTGATCCTTTGTTCATTGTGGGTGATATTTTTCTCCATCCTACATTAGTTGGCTCACTTGCCTTTGCCCCAGTGGACTTTCTGCCATCTCTGAATCTTTCTCTGTGGTAGCTCTGTACTATCAAGTAATCTACCCTACCTCCCTGACTCTAAGCTTCAACTTCTTAACTCAGGGGGTTCAACAGATCTCTCCCTGCATTCCCCTCTCTGTAGTGTAGCCAGGAAACTCTCCAGATAGTAACCTGAGGCAGGTGGACAGCTTCCCCCATTTATTTCCCCATCTCTCAGGGATCACTGTCCTGGACTGCCTGGTATGAAATGTCTGAAAGCTATTGTATCATACATTATTTTATTGGGCTTTGTTAGTTGTTTCAGGTGGGAGATTACAACCAATCACTAATCTGTTATCTTCCCAGAAGTGGAAGCTGCTTTTTTATGTGATTACTTTTATAGTAATAACTTCTTCACTTTTTTAAAAATCTAACCATTTAATATATATCCCTAGATAGTGTAATTTAGCCTTGACAATTTTAAAAGTATGATATGTCTTTAAAATGATTTTAATTGTAAATTTACTCCTCCTTCCTTTTCATTTCCTTACAGTGCCACTAAAGGGGAGTGGGGTACACCCAAGTAAATTTGGAAATGAGTGGAGCCTGAAACTAAAGGCAAAAGGAACTGTACATAATCACTGTACTAGTTGGTAAAGTCATTTCCCCATTAGGGGACAGGTTAACAATTCTGCTGCTGCTGTACATGTGCAAGGGAATTAAACAAGTAAGTGGATGGCACAAAGTAGGAACTAAGTTTCTCATTGTTGGCATGAGATTCATATAACAAAAAGTGGGGGGAGTGGAAGTAATGGATTTGGTAATGGATTTGACTTGGAGACAGTAGTAAGAACTCATGTTTAGTTTAATACAGATGTAGATGACTACATATAGAAATATTTATAGATGTGTATATATATAAGCGGTATACACATGTTACTTTGCTTTGGAAGCTAAAAGAGCTCAAAAGAAACATATCCTGGTAGCACTGAGAATACCTAATGTGGAGAACTTTGTTTCTAATACCATTTCCAATAAAAGGAGCCAGGGTTTCTTGGAGAAATGGCTGATTCTAGGACTAACAAAGAAACACATAAGATGAGCCTGGAACATCTTGGAGTGTCAGAGTGGGTTTTTTTTTATTGTTTGTTTGTTTTTGAAGTCTATTTATTTAGAGGAGAGGAGAGACAGTGAGCAAGCAGGGGAGAGGTAGAAAGAGGGAGAGAGAGAGAGAGAGAGAACCCAAGTAGGCTTTGCACTGTCAGGGCAGAGCCCAGCACAGGGGCTTACCTGACTGAGTCACCCAGGAGCTTCCAGAGTCTTCTTGAAGTACAGAAACAAAAACAAAAAACAATAGAAAACCACATTCATGCAGGTCTGTCAAAGGAGCACAGGAGCCAAATGAAAGAGCTCCCAACAGCCAAAGCTGGAAGAATTTGAGAAAACCTAAAGAGAACTAAGCCACACACGTTAAAAAGAAACAAAATAAATGCAGTTAACACTAGGCTGACATCCAAACACTGAGTTGCAAGAAAGAGAAAAATAATTCGTTCTTACACTCAAGAATTAATCTGGATAAAGATACAAAGAAATATATGCAAATATGTTTTATCTCTCATCAAATCCTACAAAGATCTTTTTCTCTAAAGAGAAGGAACCCAAGAGGAATAAAATCTTTGATATATTTACTCCATTTTCCCTTACTCTGTGTGTGTGTGTATGTCTGGGGGGGGAATGGAGTGAGTATACAATTTGTATAAAAACAAGGCCAAGTTTTTTCATTTGGGCATTGAGTTAAAAGTGCTATAAATGTTAAAACAGAATTTTGGGGGAAAATCTTTGCTTACCAATTAATGGCGCCTGGGTGGCTTAGTCGGTTAAACGTCCGACTTTCTCTTAGGTCATGATCTCGCAGTTTGTGGGTTTGAGCCCTGCGTCGGGCTCTGTGCTGACTGCCAGCTCAGAGCCTGGAGCCTGTTTCAGAGTCTGTGTCTCCCTCTCTCTCTGACCCTCTCCTGCTCACGCTGTCTCTCTCTCTCTCCTAGAAATAAATAAAACATTAAAAAAATAATAAAAAAATAAAAATAAAAAAATAAAAAATGTTTAATGTCTATTTTTGAGAGAGAAACAGGGAACAAGTGGGGGAGGGGGAGAGAGAGAGGGAGACACAGATTCTGAAGCAGGCTCCAGGCTCTGAGCTGTCAGCACAAAGCCCAACTCGGGACTCAAGTTCACAAACCGTGAGATCCTGACCTGAGCCAAAGTTGAACACTTAACTGACTGAGCCACTCAGGCACACCACCAATTAACTTTTTAAAAATGTTTATTTATATACTTATTTTGAGAGAGAGAGAAAGTGACTGAGAGGAAGAGAAAGCATGAGTGGGGAGGGGCAGAGAGAGAGAGAATCTCAAGCAGAGCCTGCCTGGGAGCTCAATCCCATAAACCGTGAGATCACGACCGTGACATGAGTCAGATAGATGTTCAACTGACTGAGCCACTCAGGTGCCCCAGCAATTAACTATTTTATTTAACTAACAAAATTAGTCAAGTCTTTTGTTTGAAAGTGACTAAAATCATTTAAATTGATTTAAGCTGAAAATGACTTGGCACAGCTGATTCTAGGTGCTCAAGGGATACTTGGACTGTTTCTATCCGTTACTTGGCTCTACTTTCCTCTGTGTCATCTTTACACTCAGGGAAGTTTTTATCAAGAAGCATCAGTTTGGTCAGCAGCAACTCCAAGGATTACGTCCTAGCCTAGCAACCACAGGAGAAAGAGAAGAGCCAGAGAGAAGTCCTAGAAAGTGACCTGGGACTGAGTCTCATTAGTCTGTCCCAGACAATGTGCCTACCTATTCTAAGCTAATCCAGGGCTAGGGAGGAGGGATAGTATGTGGTATGTTCTGTGGCCAAACTGAACCATAAGTCTTCTGGAACTTGGGCAGGAGTAGCAGAGTAGGGATGTTATCCCCACAAAAACCACAGGGAAAGACAGGTGGAAGGAATGACTCACTGAGGAAAGTTGGGGGCTCTTTTACCAATATAAGGTGGATAAATGATTATTTGGCAACCAACAACACCTTCATAGTAACCTGCCTAATTTTTTTTTTCTTTCTTACAAAGGTACACAGTAAGCATTTGCACTTAGTAGTTATTTCAATTCTAGACCAGGGAGAGTCTTATCCAGTGGAAATAAAAAACAGGTTCAAGAAAAGGTTAAGGACTATGAAAATAACAACTAGGTCTCAGAGAAGTGTGCGACCTGTGCAGCTGTCAAAAGAATCATGCTACTGAGGTTTTGGAGTTGATTTCCTTCATGTGCCTTTTCCAGTATACCACCACCCCTTGAAAACCCTTTCTCTGGGCATTTTACTGCCTTTTGGTTCACTCACATGAAGCAGAAGCCAGAGTACTCACTCTCCCACACTCAACTCCCAGCTGGGTTGCAGACATGGAACCCAGGCTCTCCAATCACACACACCGCTGTGAGACTTCAGACCAGAAACGAACTACATAAGACAAGGACTTCAAGAAATCCTTTATTGTTTGTTTGTTTTTGCCAAGGTGACGGCTTAAACATTATCTTTCATTGAAAGAGGACTTTACCTTCATTTTGACCTCTGTACTTTTTAATGGATTAAGTTCTTTCCAGCTTAACTTTTAACTCAGTCAAGAGACCTGGTGGGGAAATCGTCTCCAATGGGAAACCAAACCACCCCTGAAGCAATAACGACTGCCTTGTAAGACTCTGCATAATTGACTCCAAGGCAATGAGCTACCTGACCTTCACTACCACCTGCATATATCCACGACCTTTGACCCACGTTTTCTTTATATATATTTAGAAGTATTTGAAAACACTCTTTGATACATTAGTCCTCTGTCTTCCCCATATTGGTTTCACTAAAATAAATTCCTTTCTTATTTCACCATTACTCATCTCTCTGCTTTTGGATTTTGTCAGCAGCAAGTGGCCTAACCTGGTCTGTTTCAGACCCCTGGAACCAGGCTTTCTTTCACCCTTGGGCCCCAGTTGCATCATGATGAGAAGATAGAAGTTCTGGCATCTCATGTTGAGAGCGAGTGGCATGCACTACAAGCATCTGGTTTCATCAGAACTATTAGTGGCACAATCTCACAACATGCCTCAGGCATTTTTTTTCTGAAGCCATGTAGCCTCTCAACCTGGCTCTCTGGTCCTCTGATGATTCTCTGAGCTATCTATTTATCCTTGAGAAGTATCTCTTTTCTTTTTAATTTTTTAAGCTTATTTATTTATTTATTTATTTTGAGACAGAACTCTCTCTCTCACACACACACACAGAATGAGTGGAGGAGGGGCAGAGAGAGAGCGAGAGAGAATTCTAAGCATGGTCCTAGGTGACATGGTGCAGAGCCTGATGTGGAGCTCAAACTCAGGAACTGTGAGATCATGACCTGAGCGGAAATCAAGAGTCAGATGTTTAACCAACTGAGCCACACAGGCGCCCCTCTCTTTTCTTTTTAAACTAGTAAAAGTGTTTGTATTTTTTTAAACTAAGACCCAATTAATACAGTGACTGTATTAGTTGGCAATTAGTATGCCATAATAAGCTGCCATACATCCACAGATTGGGTGGTGTAAACAACAGAAGTTTAATTTTTCTTACAGTTCTGGAAACTAGAAGTCCAAGACCAAGGCATTGGCAGGGACAGCTACTTCTGAGGCCTCTCTGTACTCAGCATACAGACAGCAGTATAGATAGCTATTTCTGTGCATTCACACAATCTTCCCTCTGTAACCATCTGTGTTCAAATTTCCTCTTAAAAGGACACCAGTCATACTGGATTAGGTCTACCCTAATGACCTCATATCAAATTAATTACCTCTTTAAAAACATTGTCTGTAAATATAATCACATGCTGAGGTACTGAGGATTGGAATTCCAGCGTATGAAATGGGGGTGGGACACAACTCAACTTATAATAGTGACCGGAATTGGGTTGGTGATCAGAAAGAGGATCAAGAGTTGAGGAGACCCACTTGATCATGGTGGATAATTCTTTTTATGTGCTGTTGCATTCGATTTGCAAGTATCTTGTTGAGGATTTTTGCATCTGTATTCATCAAGGATATTGGCCTGTAGTTCTCTTTTTCTCTGGGTCTCTGTCTGGCTTGGGAATCAAAGTGATGCTGGCTTCGTAGAATGAGTCTGGAAGTTTTCCTTCAATTTCTGTTTTTTGGAATAGCCTGAGAAGAATGGGTATCAACTGTGTTTTAAATGTCTGGTAGAATTCCCCAGGGAAGCCATCTGGCCCAGGGCTCTTATTTGTTGGGATATTTTTGATAACTGATTCAATTTCTTCACTAGTTACGGGTCTGTTCAGATTTTCTATCTCTTCCCATGTGAATTTTGGTAGTGAGTGTGTGTTTAGGAATTTATCCGTTTCTTCTAAGTTGTCCAGTTTGTTGTATAATTTTTCATAGTATTTCCTGATAATTGCTTGTATTTCTGAGGGATTGGTTGTAATAAATCCATTTTCATTCATGATTTTGTCTATTTGGGTGCTCTCTCCTTTCTTTTTGAGAAGCCTGGCTAGAGGTTGGTCAATATTGCTTATTTTTTCAAAAAACCAACTCTTGGTTTCATTGATCTGTTCAACTGTTTTTTTGGATTCTATCTTGTTTATTTCTGCCCTGATTTTTATTATTTCTCTTCTTCTACTGGGTTTGGGTTGCTTTGCTTTCGTTGCTCTCCTTCTAGTTCCTTTAGGTGTGTTGTTAGATTTTGTATTTGTGCTTTTTCTAATTTCTTGAAATAGGCCTGGAGTGCAATGTAGTTTCCTCTTAGGACTGCCTTTGCCGCATCCCATAGAGTTTGGATTGTTGTATTTTCATTTCCATTTATTTCCACATATTTTTAAATTTCTTTTCTAATTGTCTGGCCCAGCAATAACGCTACTAGGAATTTACCCAAAGGACACAGGAGTGCTGATGCATAAGGGCACATGTATCCCAATGTTCATTGCAGCACTCTCAACAATAGCCAAATCATGGAAAGAGCCTAAATGTCCATCAACTGATGAATGGATCAAGAAGATGTGGTTTATCTATACAATGGAATACTACATGGCAATGAGAAAGAATGAAATCTGGCCATTTGTAGCAACGTGGATGGAACTTGAAGATGTTATGCTGAGCAAAATAAGTCAGGCAGAGAAGGACAGATACCATATGTTTTCACATATAGGTGGATTAGGAGAAACTTAACAGAGGACCATGGGGGAGGAGAAGGGGAAAAAATAGTTGGAGAAAGGGAGGGAGGCAAACCACGAGAGAATCTTGAATGCTGAGAATAAACTGAGGGCTAATGGGGAGAGAGGTGTGGGGAAAGGGGGTGATGGGCATGGAGGAGGGCACTTGTTGGGATGAGCACTGGATGTTATATGGAAACCAACTTGACAATAAACTATGAAGGGAAAAAAATAAAAAATAAAAATTTTTTAAAAAAAGAGTTGCGAAGACCAAGTTGACTACCACTACTCAAGAAGAAATCAAAAAACATACTTTACAAATAAGAATAGAATACTGTAATATTTGTATATGAAAGACATATATATGCTCTAAAGTTTGACAAGAGTATAGCATAGATGTAAAAGGGAAAACTGAGCACTTGTTGGATGAATTTATCGGTGCTAATACCAGATCCAAATAATGACAATAATAAAACTAAACTTTCCATCTAGTATTCTATAGTGACTTCAGTCTAAGTTTCGTACTTATTTTTTTTAAGTTTATTTATTTTTGAGAGAGACAGAGAAAGCTCAGGTGGGGAAGGGGCAGACAGATAGGGAGAGAGAGAATCCCAAGCAGGCTCTGGCTCTGCACTGTCAGTACAGAGCCCAGTGCAAGGCTCAAACCCATGAACCACAAGATCACGACCTGAGTTGAAATCAAGAGTTGGTGGTTTAACCGACGGAGCCACCCAGGCACCCTTGTACTTATTTCAGAAAGAGGAGGGATGCCTGGGTGGCTCAGTCAGTTAGGTGCCCCACTTCAGCTCGGGTCATGATCTCAGGATTTGTGAGTTTGAGCCTCGTGTTAGGCTCTCTGCTGTCAGTGCATGCCCACTGTGGATCCTCTGTCTCCCTCTCTCTGTATCCTTCCCCCTCTTGTGCTCTCCCTCTCTCTCAAAAATAAATAAACATTAAATTTAAAAAGAAAAAAATAAAGGAAAAGGAATAACACATGGATTAAGAACACAGACATTGGAGCCAGCCCTTTCAGTTTAGACAAATCACAGTTTATACATCAATTTTTCATCTTTAAATGGGGATCACTAGCAGAGCAATTATAGAAGTCAAAGGAGTATTACATGAAAAGTACTTAGAATATCTGGCACTCACTAAACATTCAAGTGGTAGCATTTATTATCTTTTAAAAAATCCCTCAACAGTTGTAAATACAAAATACATTTGATTTTTTTTAACTTCACATCCAATATATTTCAATGACCAATTGTTCTGTTCTCAGATTCAAATTCAAAGGTTTTACCCTCAACCTTCTCCTCACATTTTTTATTTTCCCAAAAGGATCCTCTTTTCCATTTTCTCCTTCCATTGTCTATCCTCATTCATTGCTGTCCTCACATGTATATACACACACATCTAAGGTAATCTTCTCCCTTCTTAATTTTAAAAAATGTTCATTTACCTGGCGAAACTCTCTTTTGATCTCTGGTTCCAATTTCAAAGAGTCAAGATCTTAACTACATTTTAAAATCTGGTTAGATTACATTAATTTTATGGGGCCAATTCTAAAGGTGAACACTAGATGGCAACATTCCTAAATTGTGCTCTTTTCCTAAAACTTGATTTCTGAAGTCTCAAGATGGGAGTGTATAATTCTTGAGTTTCTTAAACATTTTGATTTTGTTTTAAAAATTGACTAAGCCTTTGGATATCTTCATAAAGGAACTGTCTAGTGGCTCATTCTTGAAAATTAATTATTTCTGCTTATAGCTTATATGACCACTAATTTTTACCTTTTAAAAAAATGTTTGAATCTTGCTGGGTTTTTTCCTTAAAATAATGAAATATAAATTGTGTCTATTAATTATGTCATATTTGTGGCATTTTAGGTAAATTTGGTTCTTTTACATAACTACTAATTTTTTATTTAATTTCACAGGGATCCAGAAATGATATTTCACATGATAGACATAACAGATTTTTACATAAAACATTTTTTCCCTTTTTTTATACGTTTGTCTTATGGAACTTTGACTTCAGGGACTGGAAAATAATAGCTGTGAATTTCCTGATAGTGAGGATGACAGAGCAGAAGTACATTTTTTTTTGGAAAGGGAATTATTATATAAATCTTCTGTCTCATTTTCCTTAGGAAATTAAAACATTAACTGGGATTGCATCTCTTGTAAAAAATAAAGTTTATTAAATAAAATTACATTTTATTTTTTATTTTATTTTTTTAATTTTTTTTATGTTTTATTTATTTCTAGGAGAGAGAGAGAGAGAGAGACAGCGTGAACAGGGGAGGGTCAGAGAGAGGGAGTCACAGACTGAAACAGGCTCCAGGCTCTGAGCCGGCAGTCAGCACAGAGCCCGACGCGGGGCTCGAACCCACGAACCGCGAGATCATGACCTAAGCGAAAGTCGGACGCTTAACCGACTAAGCCACCCAGGCGCCCCTAAAATTACATTTTATTGTTGTTAAGGTGAGGAGCTTAAATAAAGTTCATTTATCCAAGAAAAAAATGGACAGGGATTATGAAAAACACAAAAGAAGAAATGAGAAAAAAAGTCAATTACCACATGAAGAAAATTGAAAATCACAAGCATTGAAAAAACGCACAAATAAAATTTTCTTTAACCAAGACAATGTTTGGTTCACCAAGGCCCCCTTCGCGTGCCCCCCTCCACCCGGCCCTGGCCTCCTTATACTTAGTATAAGAGAATGTATAGTGATAGCTTAAGTGCAAATCCCAGCTCAGAAATCTACCTGCTATGTGACTTTGATCAAATTTTTTGACCTCCCTTTGCTGCAGTTTCCTGATTTGTAAAATAGGATTAATCAGGAAAATGAGGGCTAAATGAGTCAATACAAGTAATGTTCTTAAAAGAGTACTTCACTGAAATGGTAATACTTTGGGAATATGGAGTTAAATACAATATATTACTAAAAAAGTTTTAAGAGTATCTGGCATATATGTGTTTATCTAATGTATGTAGCAATTATGTTAGCAACATATAAATGTTACCTAGTATAACTATTACAACTTAACCATAGACTGGAGGATTTGGTATAGAATGTATACTGAAATAAATAATGAAATTATTTAAATTACAATGGAATTAAAAAATGAAACTAGGGGCGCCTGGGTGGCTTAGTCGGTTAAGCGTCCGACTTTCGCTTAGGTCATGATCTCGCGGTTCATGGGTTCGAGCCCCGCGTCGGGCTCTGTGCTGACTGCCAGCTCAGAGCCTGGAGCCTGTTTCAGTCTGTGACTCCCTCTCTCTCTGACCCTCCCCTGCTCACGCTGTCTCTCTCTCTCTCTCTCTCCCAGAAATAAATAAAACATTAAAAAAAAAAAGTTTAAAAAAAAAATGAAACTAAAGATAAGCAGGCAAAACAAGACTAACAGGAATAATATCTGAAATGAAGTAAAGGGTTTTCTAGAAATATAACTGTTCAATTGTTGTTGAAGAAAATCAGTAGGCAGATTAAACAGATTTTAAGATACATAGAAATAATTCAGATATATCAGTAATCATGATAAACATAAATGAACTAAACTCACCAGGTAAATAATGGGTTGTTCAGTTGCATTAAAAAATCCAGCACCCCCCCAAAGATCTAGCCAAATACTGTATAGAAGAGAGGAACAGAAAACATACTGACGTATAAAAGTTGAAAGTAAAAATAAATGAAAAGACATACTTGGCAGGTACTAATCAAAAGAAAACTTCATGGCATGTTAGCATTGAAATAGGTTTTATAACCAAAGAGAAACCAAATAACCCAAAATATTATTAAGGAAGACTGAGTTCATCAAGAGGCTATAAGAATTTTAGGGGTGCCTTGGTGTTTAGTCGGTTAAGCATCTGACTTTGGCTCAGGTCGTGATCTCATGTTTTGTGAGTTCGAGCCCCGCGTCGGGCTTTGTGCTGACAGCTCAGAGCTTAAAGCCTGTTTTGGATTCTGTGTCTCCCTCTCTCTCTGCCCCTGCCCTGCTTGTGCACTCTGTCTCTCTCTCTCAAAAAATAAGTAAACATTAAATAAAAGGATATAAGAATTTTAATTTTGTATGTATCTAATAAAAGAGGCTTAAAAATATAAAGCAAAATTAATAGAGTAACAGGAAGATATTAACAAATCTACCATGTAATCAAAGGTTTCAATATCCACCCACTTATTTTATTCAATAAATATGTTTGAGTGCCTATATGCTGGGAACTCCTACTCATTAGTGATATAGCTATGAATCAAACAAAAGAAAATCCTCAAGCTTTTCTAGCTTATGTTATAATGAACGGAGAAAGCAAAATATACAAATAAATACAATAAAACCTTGTAAAAATACACCCAAGATTTCATGAATTCTGAGATTATAGAATGGATGATTCGTTTCCCTCTACCTACCACCCAACCCCACAGGTTGAACAAAGGGAGGAAGGAAGATAAAGTTCTTATCTTCTGAGGTTGGGAAATGGCATAGGCGCAGGTTGAGTGGGAAGCTGAGCAGAAAGATAGCACAAAACCCAGAGGGGAGGTAGAATTTGAGTCGTATTTGCTCAGCAATCTCCCAACTCAATATTCCCAAAGTGGGCCAAAAAAAAACCTGGCAAGCTAGAGCCAGGTATCCAGTTTCCTGGCATCATTGATGCTTTCCTCAAGGCCAGTTAACTACAGACCCTGAGTCACTCCCATCAATATGTAGGCTGGAGTGGATAACCAACCACCAGATGGTGCCAAACTGCAACGGGGACCAGGATGGAAGTGGGTAGTGAAGCCACAGCCTCAGTACTGTGCAGACTCGCCTATTCATTTTATTAATCTTACGCTCAAAGACAGAAAAAAATAAATCAGAGAAGAGATTGGAAAAGAAGACAAAGGACATCATTATTTCACAAATGATATGACAGAGTCTATAAAAATCTAAAAGCAACTTATGAGAAATAATAACAGTTTACCATGAAATCGATACGTAAAACTCAGTTCCATCTCTATAAAATCTAATACATACTCAGCAAAAATTTCTATAACAACAAGCACATAAAAATATAATCTAAAAAGATATCCTATTTAAATAGCTCAAAAATAAGATATTTAAAATTAAATCTAATAAAAGATGTAGAAAACTATACAGAAAAAAACATAAAATATTATAGAAAGACATCCAGAAAACCTAATAAATGTAGAAATATGCTATGTTTGTGGAAAGGAAAGTTCATTTTTAAGTGAATTCTCCCCAAATTGATCTACAGAGCTCATATAATTCCAATCAAAATATCAACAGAGGTTTTGTGAAACATGATAGCTGATACTGATATCTATATGGCAAAGGGAAATATTCAAGACACTTCTTAAATATTTTTTAAGTTTATTTATTTTTTTATTTTGAGAGAGAGAGAGCACGCATGCACAAGCAGGGGAGGAACAGAAAAAAAGAAACAGAGAGAGAGAATCCCAAGCAGGCTTTACACTCTGTGCAGAGCCTGAAGTGGGGTTCAATCTCATGATCATGAGATCATGACCCAAGCTGAAATCAAGGGTCAGACACTCAACCAACTGAGCCACCCAGGCACCCCTTCAAGACCTCCTTATAAAAAGGTGGGAACTTGGCCAATGAGATACTGAAACTGATGATTAAGTCATGATAATTGATAGTGTTGATTTGGCAAAGGGAAGACCAAATGACCAGTCGAACAAGAAGAGAGCCCAGAACAATCTAAAACCATATGGAAAGTTGATATATGACAGATGTGGCCATGCTGATCAGTGATTAAAGTTCATACTTAGATTAAATAAATAGACAAGTTTCTACTGATAAGAAAGAAAGAAAGAAAGAAAGAAAGAAAGAAAGAAAGAAAGAAGGAAAAGTTTTTCTTTAGAGTAGAATCTCATGCAAAAAGAATAATAGAAGCAGAAAATCATTTGGCAAGCATTGTAGTAATAATTGACTCAGACAAAATTGTCAATTAATGCCAAAACTATTGGGTTGAAATTTGATGAAGAACAGCATAGTTACATAGTCTCAAAGATCTCTCCACAGGGGTGCCTGAGTGGCTCAGTCAGTTAAGCATCTGACTCTTGATTTTGGCATAGATCATGACCTCACAGTTCAGGAGATCAAGTCCCACATCAGGCTCCACACTGACAGTGCAGAGCCTGCTTGGGATTCTCTCTCAATCTCTGTTTTTCAAAATAAACATTAAAAAAAAAAAGATCTTGGGGTGCCTGGGTACCTCAGTCAGTTAAGTGTCCCACTTCAGTTCAGGTCATGATCTCATGGTTCATGGGTTCAAGACCCGCATCGGGCTCTGTGCTGACAGCTCAGAGCCTTGAATCTGCATCAGATTCTGTTTCTCCCTCTATCTCTGCTTCTCCCATGCTCATGCTCTGTCTCTCTCTCTCTCTCTCTCCAAAATAAAATAAACATTAAAAACAATTTTTAAATCTCTCCACAAATTAGTTATTAATTACAAAGGGGAAAATAGTGCTTTTAAAATGGATAAACCTAGAAGACATCATCTTAACCAACTAATCCAAGTTGCCATCACCAAAAATGGAGAAAACTGACATGGTTTTCCTGAGTGTTGTACTGAAAAGGACACTAACCATGCCAAAAATCCACAACCCAAATCTAATTAGGAAAAAACATTCTATGACAAAAATTATGAAGAAAACTCACACTGAGGGATATTCACAAAATAATTGGCCTGAACTGTTGAAAAAAAGTGAAGTTAAAAACCACAAAGACTGGGGGCGCCTGGGTGGCTCAGTCAGTTGAGCGTCCGACTTCGGCTCAGGTCATGGTCTCACGGTTCGTGGGTTCGAGCCCCGCATTGGGCTCTGTGCTGACAGCTCAGAGCCTGGAGCCTGTTTCAGATTCTGTGCCTCCCTCTCTCTCTGATTCTCCCCTGCTCATGCTGTCTCTATCTCTCTCTCAAAAATAAATAAAATTAAAAAAACAAAAACAAAAACAAAAAAACCCACAAAGACTGAAGAACTGTTCCAGATTAAGCCCAGACAGCTAAATGTGATGTGTGACCCTGAACTAGATCCTGTGGTGGAGTGTGGGGTGTGGGTACGGAGGGATGGAGTAGGATGGCTGTAAAGCCATTTTGTTAGGTACCTGGTGAAATTTGAAAGCAGACTTTGGTTAGATAGAGTAATGCAGCAGTGTTAGATTTTCTAATGTTGACAACTGAATGTTTTTAATCCTTGTTTTTAGAAAATGTACACTCAAGTATTTAGAGGCCAAAGATCACGCTATCTGCAATGTATTCTCAAGTGGTTCAGAAATAATAATGACAATATGTGTAAGAGAAAGAGAAGGAGAAAACAAATGTGGCAAAATAAAAATGGTGGTTGCTGAATCAGTTGAAGAGTATATAGGAATTTTTGGTAATATTTTAAAAACTCTTCTCTGTTTTAAATTGTTTTTGAAATAAAAAGCTAAAAAATAGCAAGAAAAGGATAAATACAAAATCTCTGTAAGGGGAGGCCAGAGAGGGGAGAGAGAGGAACACAGGTAGATGCAACAGGACTAATTATGTTCTAGTTCATAAATTAGAAGATGGGATTGTGGCCATTCATTTTATTCTTTAGCTTTAACAATAATATATATTATATATTTTTGTGCATATCAAAGAATAGATCTTAAAAGATAATAAAGGAGGAAACAAAGAAAAACATAAGAAGTCATGAATCGATGTATCTGATGAGCTATGTGTATGTATGACCTGTGTATGTCTGACCCACATGCCCTTGAGCATGCTCCTTTCCCTCCCTAAAGTTCACTTTCCTCACTTACCAAAGGAGAGTAAAAGACCCACTATGTGGTTTTGCTGTGAAGCACTTGGTAGTAAGTGCTCAGTAAGTGGCAGCTGCTGTTATTCTCTCTGATAGGCAGAGAGAAGGGAAGTACACCCTCCAGCACTAGGCTTGGTAAACGTGATAGAGGTTTAGAATCATCTTTATGGCCAATTGGAGAGGAAGATACCTAGGGAGTAAAACTGAGCTAATGTCGGAAATCCCCAAGAGAGCCAATGAGCTTTGTGTATCTTTTTACAAACTGCACTCCATAATCTTGAAGAAAGATGTGGAAAAAACCAGATATTTATATTGGAAGGTCTAGAGGAAGGTCAATGAAACACAAAAGCGTACTGACCAGGTTTAACTGCTCAGGGCATCCTGCCTCAGCAGTAAGCTTTCTCTTATCTAAAATTCTGAGAAAGGAGACTCCTTAGCAGAGGTGGAAGATATAAAGTGAGTTGGTAATTTAACACATTAACCAGAGACTGTATGAAAGCACACCATGCAGAATAATGATTTTTCCAGTGCAGAATAAGTGAATCCATTCCAAGCTTTTTTTTTTTTTTTTTTTTGCAGTACATAAAAAGTAATTCTTATGTGATATGTGTATACCCTGTTTGGACAAATTCCCTTATGGCTTACCTACTTTTTATATACCAAAGGCCCTGAACAAATTGCAAAAAACAACAACAACAACAAATAAGAAACAACCAAAAAGCGAACAAATATGTATTGAGCTGCCATTTCATTTAAGGATGGCTCTGCTATAAAGGCTATAATAAAGGAGATAAGCCAATCCATAGTTGGTTTAAATTTAAATTTTTCCGTATTAATGACCTTATAAAAATGAGCATATGTAGGGGCACCTGGGTGGCTTAGTCGGTTAAGCGTCTGACTTTCACTTAGGTCATGATCTCATGGTTGTGGGTTCGAGCCCTGCGTCGGGCTCTGTGCTGACTGCCAGCTCAGAGCCTGGAGCCTGTTTCAGTCTGTGACTCCCTCTCTCTCTGACCCTCCCCTGCTCACGCTGTCTCTCTCTCTCTCCTAGAAATAAATAAAAATATTGAAAAAAAATAAATAAATAAAAGAAATTCATTATAAAACTCTTGCAGTTATATGTACAAGAATTGGTAACCTAAACCATTGCCTTGTTTTTACGTTGACAACTTTACATTAGCCAGTATATTCTCCAGAAATATAATTATGCAAAGAAGCTATGATAATTAATGTAAATGTCCTAAGAAATGCAATTCTAGAGGAACTAGAGAGTATGGGGAAGGATGGTATTGCAGAGACATAAGAATGTTGTATTTGAATCAATGAAATAAACTGATCGTGAAGAGGCACTGATGAAATGAGACGGCAAGAGAACGATAAAAAGTGATGTGTGAACAACTAAAACTTCCATTTTCAAAGGCAGCTCAAAGAATGATAATTCTATTCTTATTTTAATCCTCGTGGTAAAAAAAAAAAAGATGACTCAATTCATTACTTATATTTCTGCCAAAATTATCTTTGAAAAACATATTCCATAATACAAGATAAAGAGAACAATGCATTATCACAGGATTTTAAATAGAAATGGGGGGTGCCTGGGTGGCTCAATTGGTTAAGCATCTGACTTCGGCTCAGGTCATGATCTCACGATTCATGGGTTCGAGCCCCACTTCGGGCTCTGTGCTGACAGCTAGCTCAGAGCCTGGAGCCTGTTCAGATTCTGTGTCTCCCTCTCTCCCTGACTCTCTCCTGCTCATGCTCTCTCTCTCTCTCTCTCTCTCTCTGCCTCTCTTTCTCTCTCTCTCAGAAATAAATAAAAACATTAATAAAAAATGTAAATAGAAATGGGAATTTCTGATTTAATATGATGAAAACTTGTCTTGACTTCCATTGTCTCCTGGATGCCTATTAAAATGAAAATAATAATATGTAAAATGTATAAGTCTAAAAGATAAAAAACAAAACAAAACAGGACATAGTGGTTAGGAAATATCAACATGTTTTGGAGAGTGGAAAGCTGATGACCTAGGAGAGTAGAAGCTGGACCCAAGTTTCTTCAGTAGGAAGAAAGACAACCAAGCAGCAAAAGCTCAAAATGGGGTTTTGCAGAAAGGAGTGTGAGATTCCAATCCGGGATTAAGAAAAACATTTGGAAGTTTGCCTTAGAGACATCTAGATCTCAAAGAGACTTGTGACTTCCCCTCCCAAATTCTCAGACTTAAGATTGATTCCTTGTAGAACATGAGTCAAAAAGGTTCTGCACTTAGGGACAGCAGGTACAGAGAAACTCAAGGAGCTGAGGGGCTAAAAATAGGTAGATTAAGTGGAAGTCTATGTATTTATCAGAGAAACACACCCTCACCCACCACCAGTTCCCTTTCCCTATCCAGGTCCCCACCTGCAGCCAGGCACAAGTCTTGAGTCTCTTTCTGGGCAGAAACTGAATGGCACCTGAAAATACTCTGCAAACTTGGAGCCATTCTTAGGCATGCAAAGTCTCAAACAAATAACGTTGGTTTTCTCAAAACAAAGGATCCAGAAAAGAAGAGGATGAAGAGATTTCCCAGGAAAACAGCAAAACGAAAGCGAGGAATGACAAACCATAAAATGGGGCTAGAAAGCAATCAGTCAAGATTGCAATAGGAGAGCAAATGTTTCTGGAAATAAATTAAACTTGGATTTCAGATTATCTGACAAGTATTGGGTTCTATGAAAACTTATCTAGATGACTACCAAATGAATAATTGGCACAATTGTAACTTCCCTGTGGGAAAATCAAGGAAATATAATCATGGTACATGACTAGACTCAGCAGTGAAAAAATATGTAGACAATCAAAATAATGTAAATACAGAATAAAATGTAGACAAATCTGTGGTTTGACTATATTGGGAAGTTGGACGGAAAGATAAATCCTCATTTATCAATATAAAAAGTTCAGCAGATCACGTGTAAAATTGCTATATCAAGTGATGCGTGGGTGGCTCTGTTGGGTGAGCATCTGACTCTTGGTTTCAGTTCAGGTCATGATCCCAGGGTGGTGGAATCCAGCCTCACTTTTGGGGTTTGCACTGACCATGGGGTCTGCTTAAGATTCTCCCACCCCTCCCTCTTTCTCTTCCTCTGCCCCTCTTCTCTGTTCATTCTTTCTCTAAAAATAAAAAATAAAAATAAATGTTAAAAATGGCTGTATTAAGATATAGTAGCAAAAACATATAATTCTTAATGTAGAAAGACAAATACCAGAAGACATATAGGAAAAGGGTCAGAAATTGATGGGTGAGACTGGGCACAGAGACAAGTGGGTCATTTTTTAAAAACTATAACTGTCAAAAAAATTATAACTGTTATAGCTCATTATTTTAATTATATTAGTGAAGAGCAGTAATACATGGACTTATATTCTGTGGTTTTCAACAATTTCTAACCCATGCTTATATTTGATAAACAAACAAACAAAAACCAACCATCAAACCCATGTATTCTTTCAATGTCATTTGGAGATTAGAGTGAGTAAAAACAATTTAGGGGCATCTGGGTGGCTCAGTCAGTTAAGCATCTGACTCTCAGTTTTGGCTCAGGTCATGATCTTGTGGTTTGTGAGTTTGAGCCCCTCATGGGGCCCCACGCTGACAGGACAGAGCCTTCTTGGGATTTTCTCTCTCTCTCCTTCTCTCTCTGCCCCTCCCCTGCTCATGTGTGCACGCACTCTCTCTTTCTCTCTCTCTCAAAACAAACTTTTTAAAAATTTTCAAAATATACAAAAACAATTTAAACAGTTTTTTAAATGTTTTAAATTTTATTTTAGAGAGAGAAAGAGAGTGAGCTCGTGAGCAGGGGAGAGGGGCAGTGGGAGAGAGAGAGAATCCCAAGCAGTCTTCATGCTCAGCATGGGAGCTCAATGCAGGGCTTGGTCCCATGAACCATGAGATCAAGACCTGAGCCCAATCAAAAGTCAGACGCTCAACCGACGGAGCCACCCAGGTGCCCTTGTGACTAAAAGCAATTTAAAGTGATGAGACAAAATGCTGTTTTTCTTTCGTATTGAATATGCCCTTCTTGCCCCTACTCCAGAGTCAAATACATGCCTCTCCATCCTTGTAAAAATAGCAACTGTTCACTTCTTCTTATTTCCTGGCTGAGGATCTTAGAATGGCTCCTTATTTCAATCAATCCAATTTAATGCATTCAATATACTTTTTTTTTCCTGTGTCGCTTTCAATGCCTGTTCTTCTCTGTCTCTGCCTTCTACCTATCTAAACTTATTTTCCATTACATCACAATAGGCAACTCCTGTTCAAGTTGGATGGCTCTCTCAGAACCAGGCCATGCCTGCATTTATCTTTTAGGTCAAGCTATTGCCTGAGTACCTGGGCCCATCTTCTCTGGACCATGCCAAGTCCTTCCTGTCCTTCAAAACCTGCTGCAGGAGGAGCAAAGATATTTCTTATCATAATTCTACTATTTTATCATCTTCAAAACTTTTTTTTTCATTAAAACTTATAGAAAAAAGTTGAATGAAAGACATCTTGTATGACCTACTTAGCAAGGTAAACTTCAACAAATGAACATTTGTCTAAATTAAGAGACTGTGCTAAATCTATTAGGTTGACACCTACCAGTAATTTTCACAATGTGATGTGCAGTGATTTTTTTCAGTATTATGGCATTCTCTATGAAGGAAAGATCATCTTTTTTTTTAAGTTCATTTATTTATTTTGAGAGACGAGGAGAGACACCAAAACTGGAGGCATCACAATCCCCAACTTTAACCTGTATTACAAAGCTGTAATCATCAAGACAGTATCTATCATATTGGTATAAAAACAGACACATAGATCAATGGAATAGAATAGAGAACCCAGAAATAGACCCACAGATATATGGCCAACTAATCTTCAACAAAGTGGGGAAGAGTACTTTAATGGCAAAATTAAATAAATAAAGAAAGAGAAGGAAGGAGAGAGAGTGTGAAAGGGGAGGGGCAGAAAGAGAGGGAGAGGGAGAACCCCAAGCAGGCTCCATGCTGCCATCAGCATGGACCCCAATGCAGGGCTTGATCCCACAAACCAAGAGATAATGACCTGAGCCGAAATCAAGAGTTGGATGGGTAGCCAACTGAGCCATCTAAACACCATGAACACACATGTAATTTGTCACTGTATATTAGAAGGGATAAATAGCAAATTAAGGCTAGATGGAGATAAGCCAATACATCTGATAAAAATTTATTTTTACATTGACATTTTCTGTTAATTATTTAAAGGTTCCCATTTTTATTGTTTTTATTATACAAACAATATAATAATATCAAAAACAAAAAAGAAAAATAATTATCTCTACTTCCACCATTCAAATTGTTTTCACTTGTTCATGTACTCTTCCATTTCTCAAGCCTATACATGTATAATTTTACATACAAAGCATTCCACTTTTTACTCTTGGTATTGTAAACATTTTCATATTGTAAATGTTGTAAAACCTCCTTAACATTTTAGTATTTATACAATAATCCATCTATTAATATCTCTATAAAGTTCATCTATTGCAGTACCATAATTACTTTATCTTTCATTAATTAGTTATTTATAATTCTTTCCAATGTTTTTCCATAGGCTGTGAGCAAAGAGACAATTATATGCATTGACAGTACTTCTCAAATTTAAAATGCACATATCTTCTAAGCTAATAAATCTACCTCTTAGAATCAGTTCTTGAGAGATAATTTCAGAAGTGCGTGAACATAAATATCATATTTGTTACATTATCTTATAGTAAAAACTAGAGATGATCTAAATGACCCACAAAAGGTAATAGTTAAATACATTTTGGTATACCTGTATTTAACATATTATATCATGATAAGTTAGATCTGTTTGGATTGACTTGTAAGATATCCATGTTAAACTGATGAATGGTGGGCTGAGAGTGGGAAAAGAGGTTTAGAGAAATAGTTGGAGCTCACAGTTGTGGGAAAAATACTATGCATGTGCATTTATAATAAATATATATGTAGATATTTTCAGGTCTATACAGAATAGATATAGACTATAGAACAAACACTTAATAGTGATTATCCTTAGAAATAGGAGAGCAGTTAGAGAAACTTTTCCTTTTATCTTTATATCCTTCAATATTATTTCAATTACCATAAGCATGTATTACTTTTGTTATTTTTTAAAAACAATCACTTTTGTTATAGATAAATAATTCCTATTAGGGAAATTTTACTTTAGCCTCAGAGATGGTTCACTCCAGCAGCTCCTCCCTCCCCTCCCCTCCCCTCCCCCTTGCTGGTCTTTCTAATTGCTCCAGAAGGAATAGGAGACATGGCAAAGCTGGTCAGTCCTCTCCACCTAAAAATGAGGAGAGTCCAATCTTCTCCAGAGTTGAATTCATTTTGGATCACCGGTAGATTCATTAGGTAATGAAAATCAACTTTGTACTCTGATATGTTATCACTCTAAGTATCAGAGGGGCTTAATGAGATGAATAAGAAAGTGGTTTCAACTTTGTGCCTCTCAGTTTTGCCCTTCTCAGGGGCACCTGATGGCTTAGTTGGTTAAGCATCTGACTCTTTGTTTCCACTCAGGTCATGATCTCATGGCTTCATGAATTCAAACCCTGCATCAAGCTCTATGCTGACAGTGTGGAGCCTGCATGGCATTCTTGGTCTCTCTCTGCCCCTTCCCCACTCATGCTGTCTCTGTCTTTCTGAAAATAATCTTTAAAAATAAATAATTAATTAAAAATTTAAAAAAAATTTAAAAGATCAGTTTAGCTGTTCTTAGAAACCTTAAAGCTTTTGGTGCACCTGGTTGGCTCAGTTGGTTGAGCCTCCAACTTCGGCTCAGGTCATGATCTCACGCTTGTGGGTTCAAGCCCTGTGTTGAGCTCTGTGCTGACAACCAGCTCAGAGGCTGGAGCTTGTTTCAGATTCTGTGTCTCCCTCTCTCTCTGACCCTATCCTGCTCATGCTGTCTCTCTCTCTCTCTCTCTCTCTCTCAGAAATAAATTTAAAAAAAAATTAAAAAATTTTTTTAGAAACCTTAAAGCTTTTACAGATAGGCAAAAGTTTCTGTGAATCCTCAAAATCATCTAGAGTTGTCAATTTTAGATTTTGTTTCTCTGTTCTTTCATCTTATGGAAATTGGAGTGCAAATGTATACTTGTGCATATTTTTAGTCTAGAAAAATACGTTAACAGGCTAAATAAAGGTATATTTCAGGGTTTCCCAACATTGGTATTGTTGACATTTTGAGCCAAATCATTCCTTGTTGGTGGGGATGTCCTTAAACTCTACCTACTAGATGCCAAGAGCCAGCTTCCCTTCCAGTTGTGACAACCAAAAGAATATTTTTAGACATTGTCAAATGTTTCAAGTTGGGAACCTATATAATGCAATAGTATTTCTAGCCACCAGAAAGAATGGATTAATTCTAAATATATTGATAGAAATTATTTCCAAGATAAAATATGAAGTGAAAAATGAAAGGTCCAAAACAGTGTGGTGAGTACACAGACAATATAGTGATGCAATAATATCATATGGAATCAACTACCTGCAGTGGAATCCTAGCTCTTCCAAACTAGCTGTATGACCTTGGACAAGTCCCTTAACCTCCTATTCCTCCATTTCTTTATCTTTAAAAGGTACTATCATAGGGTTTAGTACATATCATAGACCTAATAGGAAGATTAAAGAAATTGATTTATGTAAAATACTTACAGCAGTGTCTGGTATACATATTGTCATTTATGATCATTATCATCACCATCATTTGTGAAAATATAATATTCATAACTATCCCTGGAGGGGTTTACAAGAAAGCTGGTGAGAGTGGTTTCCTCTGGGCAAAGAGGTCAGGAAAAAACATAATTTTCACAATGGCTGCTCTTTGGGGATAAATTTTTTCTATTATTATTTATTCAAACATTTGAAAAGGTAATTTAGTTTAAAAAGGCTTTATGAACATATGTTGAGCTCCTACTTTATATTTTTTAAAAAGACAGATTGAAACTTCTGAGTAGCTAATAATTTTATCTCTGCTGCTAAAATAATCAAAATCTGCTTGTTAGTGATAACAAGGTAACATCAAAATTGTCCCTAATTTTTCCCCTGGTGGTAGGAGAAAAAACACGGAGAAACATCATTCATTTCCAGTTTAAAATAATAATTTCACCTGAATAATAATTTTCCGACCTTATTAAACATCTTATTTTATAGTAAATTCTACATTCACAGAAATAGGAAGGCAAAATGGCAGTTGGTTCAAATTAACATGTAATGAAAAAAAAGCGGGGGGCGCCTGGGTGGCTCAGTTGGTTAAGCCTCCCACTGTTGATTTCAGCTCAGGTTATCATCTCATGGTTTGTGAGATCAAGCCCTGTATCAGGCTCTGTACTGACAGCAGAGTCTGCTTGGGATTCTCTTTCTGTCTTTCTCTCTCTCTCTGTCCCTTTCCCACCTTTCAAAATAAATAAATAAACTAAAAAAATATGTAAGAGAGTAGTTAAGATGGCAGAGCAGCATGGAGACCCTGAGCCTGTCTTGTCCCTGAAATGCAGCTAGATTAGCACCAAACCACTTTGAAAACCTAGGAAACTGATCTGAGGATTAACACAACAGTCTGCATAACTTGAGCCACAGAACTTGGCAGGTACACAGTGCAGAGAGGTGAAGTAGGGCAGAGAAAATCTGTGGAGGGTAGGGAGCTGTTTTTGTGGAAAAAGGATAGATAAAGAGGAAAGGGGAGAGTGTGGCAAATCAGGATCATGCAAGAAATGCACTCCCCTGAAAGTAGTTGGAGACAGAAAGAGTGAAAACACCTTCAGGGGACTGAACAACAAATCTGTTCCACAAAACCATTGACAGGAAGAAAGTGGGTTTCAATACCACCAGGATACTATCAACAGTGTCTGAAGTTTTGGAGCTCAGTGCCTGGCAGTGTTCTGGTGAGGAAGCAGGGAGAATCCCCAGGAGCAGGCAGCAGGGTCTGAGGGATCCTTGTGCCACACAGGGAGAAGGACCTCTCCTGCTTGCAGAGCATTTGGTAGAGGCCATACAGCATCCATACAGGCAAAGGTCCTAGTGGACCCTAGAGAGCAGCCATGTGTGCTGGTATTGGGACAAAGATGCCAGAGTGTGGTGAAACCTGAGGCTGGCTGTGGGGTGTGATTTCCCATAATCTCTGAACCTCTGCCAATGTGCGTTCACATGAATGTTTTCTAGGGCAAGCCAGCACTCAGCCGTTGCTCAGTGAGACCCTCCCCCAGAGAGTTGGCAGAGATCCAAGCTACAGGGGTCTCTAAAGTGTGGGGTCTCGAAACACAACCCCATGTGAGATAAAATTCTGGAAGGAGACGGACTTGGCAGGCAGACATCTTCAACATGGACAGGGTAGAGGCAGGGAGTAGACAGAGGCCTGAGATGAAGGAGGGGTGCTTGATTGCAGGTCAGTGAGAGAGTCAAGTTTCTGTGTCAGAGACTAGGGAGCTGGGTGAAGCTATTTCCACCTCTCCTGCACCCACACATGCACACCACACTGATCCACCCCAGTAAGCTAAGTAGTTCCACCTAATAGAGAACAGAACCTTTACACTAAGCCTCACCCAACTGCACCCTCCAAGTTCATTCCCTAGAAGACCAGCACAAGTCACTCCACCTAGTATATAAACTATAGAGGACTTCATAGTTTCAGTTCTAGAGGAAATTGAATGTAACTTCATTTGAGTTTCATTCTGTTTGCTGGTTCATTTATTGGTTCATTTCCTTTGCTTCTGTATTTGCTTAAATTGTTTTCTGTTTTCTTTCTTTCTTGGCTACAGAAAGAAAATTTTATTTTTATTTTTTTACTTTATTTTTATTTAAATTTTTAAAAAATCTATTCCATTTTTTTATTTTATTCTATTCTATTTTATTCTATACTTTTTAAACTTTTTCTTACTTTTCTTTTCTTTCCTTTTTTCTCTATTCTATCAAGCTTCTTTCAACAAGCAGACCAAAGTACATATAGGATCCAGCTTCCTTTATTTGATTTTTTGTTTTGTTTTTAATTTTTAAAATTTTAATATTATATTTGATTAATATTTTTTTCATCTAAAATGACAAAATGAAAAAATTCACCCTGAAAGAAAGAACAGGAAGAAATGACTGCCAGGGGCTCAATCAACACAGATAAAAACAAGATGTGTGAACCAGAATTTAGAACCATGTTAATAAGAATACCAGCCGGGGTTAAAAAAAAAAAAAAAAAAAAAGCATAGCATCTCTTTCTGGGGAGGTAAAAGAAATAAAATTTAGTCAAGATAAAATTAAAAATGCTATAGCCGAGATGCGATCTCAAATGGATGCCAAGACAGCAAAGAGTGATGAAGCAGAGCAGCGAATCAGTGATATAGAAGATAAAATTATGGACAATAATGAAGCAAAAAAAAAAAAAAAGAGGAGGAAAACATAGGCAAAGATCATGACACAAGACTTAGAGAATTCAGTGACTTATTATAAAGGAATAACATCCTAATCATAGGGGTCCCAGAAGGTGAAGAGAGAGAAAAGGGGGCAGAAAGTTTATGTGAGCAAATTATAATGGAAAACTTTCCTAATCTGGGGAAGGACACAGACATCAAAATCTAAGAAGCCCAGAGAACTCCCATTAGATTCAACAAAAACTAACCATCCCCAAGCATATCATAGTCAAATTCACAAAATACACAGACAAGGAAAGAATTGTGAAAGCAGCAAGGAAAACAAGTCCTTAACGTATAAGGGAAAACAGATTAGGTTTGTAGCAGACCCATCCACAGAAACTTGGCAGGCCAGAAAGGAGTAACAGGATCTATTCAATGTACTGATTTGGGAAAACATGAAGTCAAGAATTCTTTACCCAGTAAAGCTATCATTCAAAATAGAAGGAGAGATAAAGTTTCCCAAACATGAACAAAAGGAGTTTATGACCACTAAACCAGCCCTGCAAGAAATTTTAAGGGGAACTTTTTGAGTGGAGAAAAGACAAAACAAAACTAAAAAGACCAAAAGTAATAGAGACTAGAAAGGGCCAGATAACATCACCAGAAACCCCAACTCTACAGGCAACATAATGGCACTAAATTCATATCTTTCTGAATTCACTCTAAATGTGAATATATTACACATTTCAGTCAAAAAACATAGGTTATCAGAATGGATATGAAAACAAGACCCATCTATATGCTGCTTACAAGAGACTCATTTTAGATATAAAGAGACCTTCAGATTGAAAATAAGAGGATCAAGAACCATCTATCATGCCAGTGGTCATCAAAACAAAGTTGAAGTAGCCATACTTAAACCCAATAAATTAGACTTTAAAATAAAGACTGTAATCAAGTGATGAAGAAGGGCATTATATCATGATTAAGGGGTCTATCCACCAAGAAGATCTAACGATTGTAAATATTTATGTCCCCAATGTGACACACCCAAATATATAAGTCAATTAATCAGAAACATAAAGAAACTCATTGATAATAGTACCATAACAGTAGGGGACTTCAACACCCTACTTACAGCAATGGACAGATCATGTAAGCAGAAAATCAACAAGGAAACAATGGCTTTGAATGACACATTGGACCAGATAGACTTAACAGATATATTCAGAAATTTTGTATCCTAAAGCAGCAGGATAGAATTCTTCTTGAGTGCGCATGGAACATTCTCTGGAATAGATCACATACTGGGTCACAAATCAGCCCTCAACACATACAGAAAGATCAAGATCATACCTTGAATATTTTCAGACCACAATGCTATGAAACTCAAAATCAACCACAAGAAAAAATTTGGAAAGACCATGAACACTTGGAGATTAAAGAACATCCTACTAAAGAATAAATGGGTTAACCAAAAAATTAAAAAAAGAAATTAAAAAGTACATGGAAGCCAATGAAAATGAAAACATACCAGCACCAAACATTGGGATGCAGCAAAAGTGATCATAAAAGAGAAGTATACAGCAATCCAGGCCTTCCTAAAGAAGGAAGAAAGGTCTCAAGCTGGAAAAAAGAACAGGAAATAATGTCCCAAAACAGCAGAAGAGAGGAAATAATAAAGATTACAGCAGAAATCAATTATATCAAAATAAAAACAGTACAACAGATCAATGAAATCAGGAGCTGGTTCTTTAAAAGAATTAGCAAAATTGATAACCCCCAGGCCAGGATGATCAAAAAGAGAAAAGAAAGGACCCAAATAAATAAAATAATAAATGAAAGAGATGAGATTACAACTAACACTGTAGAAATACAAAGAATAATAAGAGTATATTATGAGCAATTATATACCAACAAATTGGACTATCTAGAAGAAATGGACAAATTCCTAGAAACATATGAACTGTGAAAACTGAAACGGGAAGAAATGGAAAATTTGGATAGACCCATAACCACTAAAGAAATTGAATCAGTAATCAAAAATCTCCCAAAAAAAGAAGAGTCCAGGGCCAGATGATTTTCCGGGGGAATTCTACCAGACATTTAAAGAAGGCTTAACTTCCATTCTTTGGAAGCTTTTCCAAAAAAGAGAAATGGAAGGAAAATTTCCAAACTCATTCTATGAGGCCAGACTTACCTTCATTCCAAAACCAAAGACCCCACTAAAAAGGAGAACTACAGATAAATTCCTCTGATGAACATGGATGCAAAAATTCTCAAAAGATACTAGCAATCTGGATCCAACAATACATTAAAAGAATTATTTACCATGATCAAGTGGGATTTATTCCTGGGATGCATAGCTGGTTCAATATCCACAAATCGATGTGATACATCACATTAATAAAAGAAAGGATAAGAACCACATGATCCTCTCAATAGATGCATAAAAGGCGTTTGACAAAATACAGCATCCTTTCTTGATAAAAACCCTCAAGAAAGTAGGAATAGAAGGATCCTACCTCAAGATCATAAGGCCATATATGAAAGACCCACAGCTAATATCATCCTCAATGAGGAAAAGCTGAGAGATTTCCCCCTGAGGCCAGGAATACAACAAGGATGCCCACTCTCACTACTGTTGTTCAGGATAGTAGTGGAAGTCCTAGCCTCAGCAATCAGACAACACAAAGAAATAAAAAGCATCCAAATCAACAAAGAGGAAGTCAAACTTTCACTTTTTGCAGATGACATGATACTCTATGTGGAAAACCCAAAAGACTGCATCAAAAAAACTGCTAGAATTTATCCATGGGTTCAGCAGAGTCGCAAAATATAAAATCAATGTACAGAAGTCAGTTGCCTTTCTATACACCAATAATGAAGGAGCAGAAAAAAAATCAACGAATCAATTTCATTTACAATTGCACCAAAAAACATAAAACATCTAAGAATAAACCTAAGCAAAGAGGTGAAAATTTTATACATTGAAAATTGTAGAAAGCTTATGAAAGAAATTGAAAGACACAAAGAAATGGAAAAACATTCCATTCTCCTGTATTGGAAGAACAAATATTGTTAAGATGTTGTACTACCCACAGAAATGTTGATGCATAGGAGCACGTGTACCCCAATGTTCATAGCAGCACTCTCAACAATAGCTAAAACATGGAAAGAGCCTAAGTGTCCATCAACGGACGAATGGATCAAGAAGATGTGGTTTATCTATACCATGGAATACTACATGGCAATGAGAAACAATGAAATCTGGCCATGTGTAGCAACATGGATGGACCTTGAGGGTGTTATGCTGAGTGAAATAAGTCAGGCAGAGAAGGACAAATATCACATGTTTGCACATATAGAAGGATTAAGAGGAACTTAACTGAGGACCATGGGGGAGAAGAAGGGGGAAAATGGTGGGGGAGAGGGAAAGAGGCAAACCATGAGAGACTCTTGAATGCTGAGAAACAAACTGAGGACTGATGGATGTGGTGGGGGAAGGGGGAGAAGGGCATGGAGGAGGGCACTTGTGGGGATGAGCACTGGATGTTATATGGAAATTTGACAATAAACTATTTGTAAGAAAAAAAAAAGATGTACTACCCAAAGCAATCTACATAGTCAATGCAAACCCTTTCAGAATAGCACCAGCATTCTACACAGAGCTAGAACAAATAATCCTGAAATTTGTCTGGAACCAGAAAAGACCCCAAATAGCCAAAACAATCCTGAAAAAGAAAACCAAATCTGGAGGCATCACAATTCTGGACTTCAAACTGTATTACAAAGCTGTAATCATCAAGACAGTATGGTACTGGCATAAAAACAGACACATAGATCAATGGAATGGAATAGAGAACCCAGAAATGAACCCACAGACATATGGACAACTAATCTTTGACAAAGCAGGAAAGAATATCCAATGGAAATAAGACAACCTCTTCAGCAAATATTGTTGGGAAAACTGGACAGCAACATGCAGAAGAATGAACCTGGACCACTTTCTTACACCACATGCAAAAATAAACTCAAAATGGATGAAAGACCTAGGGGTGATTTGATGGCTCAGTTGGTTAAGTGTCCGCCTTCAGCTCAGGTCATGATCTCGTGGCTCATGAGTCTGAGCCCGGCACCAGTCTCTGTGCTGAGAGCACGGACCCTGCTTGGGATTCTCTCCTATCTCTCTGCTCTCTTCTCTCTGCCCCTGCCCTGCTTGTGCTCTCTCTCTCTCAAAATAAATAAACAAAGTTAAAAAAATTTTTTTAATGGATGAAAGATCTAAATCTAAGACAGGAAGCCATCAAAATCCTAGAGGAGAAAACAGGCAACAACCTCTTTGACCTTGGCCATAACAACTTCTTATTTGACATGTCTCCAGAAGTAAGGGAAACAAAAGCAAGAATGAACTATTGGGACCTCATCAAGATAAAAAGCTTTCTGCACAGTGAAGGAAACTATCAGCAAAACTAAAAGTCATTCAACAGAATGGGAAAGATACTTGAAAATGACACTTCAGTTAAAGGCTTAGTATCCAAAATCTATTAAGAACTTATCAAACTCAACACCCAAAAAACAAATACTCCAGTAAAGATATGGGCAAAAGACATGAATAGACACATTTTCAAAGACATTGAGATGGCTAACAGACATGAAAAAATGCTCAACATCACTCATCATCAGAGAAATACAATTCAAAATCCCAATGATATATCACCTCACACAAGTCAGATTGGCTAAAATTAACAACTAAGGCAACAACAGATGTTGGTGAGGATGCAAAGAAAGAGGGACCCTTTTGCACTGCTGGTGGGAACGCAAACTGATACAGCCACCTTGGAAAACAGTATGGAGTTTCCTCAAAAAGTTAAAATATAGAACTCCCCTACAACCCAGTAATTTCACTACTAGGTATTTATCCAAATAATACAGGTGTGCTGATTCGAAGGGACACGTGCACCCCAATGTTTATAGCAGCACTATCAACAATAGCCAAAGTATGGAAAGAGCCCAAATGTCCGTCGACTGATGAGTGGATAAAGAAGGTATGGTGCACACACAATATTCCATTGCATACACAATGGAATATCACTCGGTGTACACACACCCACACACCCACACCCACACACACACACACACACACACACACACACGATGGAATATTATTCAGTGATCAAAAAGAATGAGATCTTGCCATTTACAACAATGTGGATGGACCTAGAGTGTATTATTCTAAGCAAATTAAGTCAGTCAGAGAAAAATAAATATCATATGATTTCACTCATATGTGGAATTTAAGAAACAAAACAAATGAACATAAGGGAAGGGAAGCAAAAATAAGATAAAAACAGAGAGGGGAAACAAACCATAAGAGACTCTTAAATACAGAGAACAAACATCCTGGTGGGATGTTGAGTGGGTGGGGGGATGGGCTAAATGGGTGATGGGCCTTAAGGAAGACCCTTGTTGGGATGACCACTGGCTGTTATATATTAGTGATGAATCACTAAATTCTGTTCCTGAAGTCATTATTACACTGTATGTTAACTAACTTGGATCTAAATTAAAACATAATAATAAAGAAAATAAATAAATCTATAGTAACTTAGCAACAAACAAAAATAATGTGTAATGTGTAGCTTTATATGTGATTTTGTACTGACATTTGAATATAAGTATGCTCACCAGCACAAATGTCTATACTAAAAATCACTCCAACAGTGGAGAGGCACTAGAATTGAATTTAATAAGTAAAAGCAGCAATTTATTAGAATGTGTAGTTCTAATGGTGACAGGAATGTGTCTATTTGAAAATGTTTACAACTAAACACCCAATGCAGTGAAATTGGGAAAAAATCAACTATTAAAAGATGATGAGAAGAAAACCTGGCTTTCCAGTTTGGCACATAAAGAACTTAGAAGTTGCCACTTGGTCCTAACAAGTAGGAAGCTGGACAAGTGTAAAAATCAATAACTCCTCTTAAGTTCTTCAGAGAAGTAAAGTCACAGAGCAAGCCACTCCCCTCAAAATTGGAGAGGCAGAAAGGCAAATACAGAGAATCACAACTTACCAGAGAAGAAATCTCCTAGGATTACATGATTGTCTATGTAAAATATGAAATAATCAACAACAATAAAGAACACTCCTGGAACTAACAAGTGAGCACAGCAAGACTGAAGGATACAAGGTTAATATACAAAAGTCAACTAGCAATGAACAAGTGAGGTTTTAAAGTTAAAACACATTACCATTGACATTAGCACTCCCAAAAATGAAATAAATGAAATAACTCTAACAAAATATGTATGAGATCTATATGAGGAAAACTATAAAACTTTGGTGAAAGATATCAAAGAAGAACTAAATAAATGGAGAGATGTTCCACATTCATGCACGACACTCATGGTTGTCAAGATGTCACTTCTTCCCAACTTGAATTATAGATCAAATGCAATTGCAATCAAAAGCCCAGCAAGTTATTTTCTGGATATTGACAAACTGATTCTAAAGTTTACGTTGAGGGGCAAAAGACCCAGAGTAGCCAACTCAATTTTGAAAGAGAACAGAGTCAGAACCCTGACACTACTTGACTTGAAAACTGACTAGAGAGAGGTATATTAACCAAGACAGTTGTGGTACTGGTGAAAGAATAGACAAATAGATCACTGGAAAAGAACAGAGAGCCCAGAAGTAGACCTACATGTATAAAGTCAACTGATCTTTGAAAACGGAGCAAATATAGTCTTTTCAACAATTGGTAATGGAACAACTAAATGGTCATTCACACACACACACACACACACACACACAAAGTAGACACAGACCTTACACGCTTCACAAAAATTAATTAAAAATAGATCATAGACCTATATGTAAAAATGCAAAACTATAAAACTTCTGGAAGATAATACAGGAGAAAACCTAATTGACTTTGGGTATGGAGATGACTTTTTAGATACAACAATTGCACAATCCATAAGAGAAATCATTAATAAGCTGGACTTCATTACAACTAAAATCTTATGATCTGTGAAAGACAGTGTCAAGACAATGACAAGACAAACCACATGCTGGGGGAAAATATTTGCAGAACATACATCTGATAAAGGACTGTTACCCAAAATATACGAAGAGCTCTTTTTCCCCCCTCTAGAATTATTTGGCACATTTGTATATGAAAAGAATTAGAAACCATTCGATACATCTAAAACACACACACAAAGACACTTTATAACGGAAGTATCTATCTTTAGCATCTGAAATATGAGCTATTGGATGAGGCTGTAATTGTAGATAGCACATCAATTCCCAAACTGAATGATTCCCTTATTTATCTCAAAATTGCCATGGGAAATTCTAGTTGTGCAATATTAACCATCTCTCCTAAGGAAACACTCTACCAATGCTTAGACATGGCATTTATCTACACTAAACACACATCCTTTGCCAAACCTGTTTGAAAAGCAATTCATTTGGAAGGTTTAGTTGATCAATCTAGTTTGCAGCCAAGACAACTTTCAGTCCTGCAGTCAAATTTTGGAGCATGCTTTCAAGCCAGACTGAATTCCATATATAAAAAGATAACTGTGAGGGGCACCTGGGTGGCTCAGTCAGTTAAGCATCTGACTTCAGCTCAGGTCATGATCTCACAGTCTATGAGTTCGAGCCCTGCATGGGGCTCTGCTGACAGCTCAGACCCTGGAGCGTGCTTCAGATTCTGTGTCTCTCTCTTTCTCCCTGCCCCTCGTCTACTCATGCTCTGTCTCCCTCTCAAAAAAATAAACATTAAAAAAATTAAAAAGATAACTGTGAACTAAATTTTAGTAAAGCAATCCATAAGAACCACATAATCAAGATGAAAGTTTCACTGCTAAGCTGGGTTCAAATAACATCTATATATAAAAGGCACAAGAAAAATGTTTTTGTTGTTTTTCTGGTCAAAATAAACCAACCAACTCTTTAATCTGCTCCTTCTCTTCAACTGAAGAATTCCTCTACTGTGTAGTACAGTTTAGTGGTTAAGACTATAGGTTCTGGAGTCAGATTCTCAGCATCTGAATGGCACTTCCCACCACTTACTAGCTCCCCACCCCAGGCCAAGTGATTTAACCTCTTCAGGGCCTCAGTTACACCTTCTGTAGAAAAGACTAAGGGATACAACTAGTTTTATAGAGTTGTTGAGGATAAATAAGACAATACAAATAAAGTGATTAAAAGGGTATTGACACAGAAAAGACTTACTAATTATTATTATTACTTGACATTATTATCATTCTTCATTTAGTTTCCCAGTTGTTCATCTAAGTCTTCCAACTCAGAATATAAAATTGCTGGGTGCCTGGGTGGCTCAGTTGGGTGAGAGTCTGACTGCATTTTAGCTCAGGTGGGTATCTCATAGTGGTGACACGGAGCCCCGCACTGGGCTGCATGCTGAGTGTGTTGAGTTTCTCTCTGTCTATCCCTCTGACCCTTTATCCCACTCTCCCTCTCTCAAAATAAATGAACATTTTTTTAAAAAAAAAGAATATAAGATTGCCATTAAGTGGGAATTAGATCTCCTTGCTTGTGTCCCCACAACTAGCACAATACTCGGTGTATATCATGGACTCACTACATGTTTCTTGTAAGAAAGGAGGATGGGAAGGAAAGAGAAAGGAAACAGGGAGGTGGAAAGAAGGGAAAGAAGTAGAAAAGAGGAAGGGAGATGTTAGGGCAAGCATGGAGGAAAGAAAAGAAGGGAGTAAAACTGAAAATGTATAGTCAGGAGTAGAAAACCAATAATAAATATGCCATGATTTCGTGTTTGTGAGTAGAGTTCTCCTATTAATTTCACATGAAACTTGATTGGTCTCCTAAATCTATTTATTTAATACTTTTGATATGTATGTACAGTCATAATGGTTTGAACACATTACAGATATGCCTTCTGGTTAGCTTTCCAAAACATTAAAAATATTTAGTTCACTTAGTTCACACACAAACATTGAAAACTATTGAGGGAGCACACAGAATGAAGCATAAATTCATGTACATGGGCAAATTCAGAGTGTAGTTCTTTTTTTTTTTAAGTGTATTTATTTATCTTGTGAGAAAGCAGGAGAGGGGCAGAGAGAGAGAGGGAGAGAGAGAATCCCAAGCAGGCTCCACGCTGTCAGCACAGAGGTCTATCCCATCAACCCTGAGATCATGACATGAGCCAAGATCAAGAGATGGACGTTTAACTGAATGAGCCACCCAGGCACTCCCAGAGTTTAGTTTTTGGACTTGTTTACCTCAAAGCATTTACATGGGTAGGTATTGACCCAACAAATTTTTTGGAATCAGTTATTTACTAGATAGTGAAATTATAATCATACACAGTAATAAAAATGAATAATAATAATATAATAAACATACATTAGAATGGCCATTATCATGCTAATTTAACTAAGTCTAATTAGAATGAATTTAGATGATCTAAATGATCTGGTTAGGCTAACTAGTTGATAGTCAATTTTTCTCTTTGCTTTGTATCTATTAAACTTAATACAAAGGTACTTGTTTATAATATGAAGTGACCTATTTTTCATGATTTTCCAGAAATACTAATTCCTATAGAACAAATATCTTCTAAAAACATTTTTCAAATATTTTCTAAAAATTTTGTGCTCTACTGATAGAATATTTTTATTCACTAAATAAACATTTTCTTGTTTATATTCGTGTGTGGGATAGTTCTTTTTAAAGCGACTCTAATTATCCAAATATTTATCTTACAAGTGAGATTATAATTTTTGTGGCTGTTTCATTTACTGTGGAAAGAATACAGTGTTTTACTACAAAAGGACACCATAAAGCCCTTTAATTCTAGAACTTCATGCCCTTGTGCCATAAAAACAGGCTTTGAGTACGGAAGAAAAAAGATTAGAAGGCAGTGTTTATAATCGTAGACAAAACTATGCCCTACACTAGCTACAAAAAAGAAGTCTTTTTTAAAACATCACACTCAGAACTATGATTTTCAACCCCTTAATTTAACTTTGCTTTGCCTTTGAAGCAAAAACTCCTTGAACTCTAAGTGGCTTTTAGATTTTAACTGTACTCTCTCATTGTAGCTTTCAAGTCCCAAAGTCACTATTTGCTGGATTACAGGTAACATTTGTAAGTGAGGCCCCTTGCCATGTAGGTATGTGTACTTGCCAAGTACCATTTCTAGAGCTAATTTCCATCCTAGGGACCAAAGGGTGAGGTCATAATACACCCGGTGGGTAGAACAAAGGCTATGAGAGCAACACTCTGTTGCTTTCAAGATCTCTTTCTCGCGTTGAATTTTTAAGTGTACTAAATGAAAGTGGAAAGGAGGAAAAGGTGGAAAATGATTTTTTTCTTGGCTTATAAAAGATTGGGTAAATGTCTACATTAAATCTCATAGGGAGTCTAGGTTACTGGATATCGATGTAATGACTGCAAAGGAGAAAATGTAATCAGGTAAACATTAAAATAAACTACCAAAAAATGTGACCTGCATAAGTGGTTCTCAGCCCCAGTACATATTAGAATCACCTGGAAAGCTTTTAAATAATATGAAATGCCTGGTCCCCATCTTCCTGAGATTCTGACTAAATTGTCCTGCAGTGGGGCCTAAGCACTGACGTTCAAATAACGAAGATGGTTTTAATGTGCAAGAGCTGATAACACAGCTCTATGTCTAACTAATTAAATACTTGGGCAGATTTTTAACCAAAGGAACCGGTTGCTTTAGCACCAGTAAACCCTCACAAAGGGCCTGCACTTGCCAGGCACTGTGTTAGGCTTTGCGAATGCAAAAGTATATGAAAATGAAAGACTTTGAAAAATAAGAACACAAATGGCAATAACAATGAAAATATTTACTAATAAGAAGAGAGTATCAATGATTCTAGGATTCAGAACACTAGAATTAGGAGTTCAAACCAAAAAAAAAGAAAAAATTATAAGTTCAAAGTAGATGGCCAAAAGCCTCCTCTCAGATTTATCCACAATCGATTTTTCATAAAAATCTTGAGATTAAAACTGTCTATCACTTGAGGCGCCTAGGTGGCTCAGTTGGTTAAGTGTCCAACTTCGGCT
Organism: Hyaena hyaena; assembly: GCF_003009895.1. NCBI lineage: Eukaryota > Metazoa > Chordata > Mammalia > Carnivora > Hyaenidae > Hyaena > Hyaena hyaena. Next base: position 2,265,439 of record NW_024080778.1, on the reverse strand, counting down.
CAGGTCATGATCTCGCAACTTGTGAGTTTGGGCTCTGCATAGGGCTCTCTGTGCTGACAGCTCGGAGCCTGGAGCCTGCTTCAGATGTGTTTTCCTTTCTCTCTGTGTCTTCCTTTCTCTCTGTCCCTCCCCGGCTCGTTGTCGGTCTCTCTCTGTCCCTCAAACAGGAATAAATGTTAAAAATTTGAAAAAAAAAAAGTCTACCACTTAACTATGAATAAGCCAAGAGACCTCTCATAACACAAAGGAGATGGAAATCACAAATGGTGAGAAGCAAGAAAATGCAAAGTAACCAGTTCATGCTCGCAGTTTTTGGTAGAGAGAGGAGGCTGCTTACCGGCAATAGAAAAGTTGGAAGTGGTGAGATGACTTTGAACAATTAAAATTAAGGAAAAGTCCACATCTTCTTCAGCCAGAAATTTAATATGGCCTTATTTCTCTTCGTATATAAATTCTAAGGAAACATAACAACCCATATTGAACTGTAAAGACAAAAGGATACTCGAAAGTTAAGTGAAATTACCTTTAGGTTATTAATAAGTGAATTAGAAACCTTAATTTGATCCATAAAGGGGCACTTTCACAAATGCTGAGAGCTTGACCTTTAAAAAGCATAAACAATAACTTGGACTTTATTTTATTTATTTAATTATTTATTTTGGAGAGAGAGCAAAAGAGAAGGAGTGAGAGAGAGCCAGCTCACAGGTATATGCGAGTCAGGGATGGGCAGAGAGCAAGGGAGAGAGAGAATACCAAGTAGGCTCCATACTCAGTATGGAGCCCGATGTGGGGCTCCATCCCACAACTCTAGGATCATGACCTGAACTGAGCCCAAGTCAGTTGTTCGACAGACTGAGCCACCCAGGTGTCCCCCTTTGACTTTATTTGAATACCCGAACAATAAATATCAGTGCCGGCATTACGGCTCGCAGTAATGGATATTGGTCTGATTCCAAAGTGAGAGCTAATAATTGTGTTTCATGAGGAAAATCTGGAGAGTACATATCACCTGCTATAAGATATTGATTAAAAATACACAAAGTTTTGGGTGACTCGGTGGTTTAGTTGGTTAAGCATCTGACTTTAGCTCAGGGCATGCTCTCCAGTTCATGAGTTCGAGCCCTATGTCAGGCTATTTGCTGACAGCTCAGAGCCTGGAGCCTGCTTTGGATTCTCTGTCTCCCTCTCTCTCTGCCCCTCCCTCACTTGTTCTCCTTCCCCCACCCCCTCCCTCAAAAATAAATAACATTAAAAACATTTTTTTAAATATGTAAAATTTTCCTCAGATTAATTTAAAATTAATCTCTATGCACTGGGCACCTGTAAAAAACTCTTCTTCTTGACAAAACTGTTTCACTTACCTTTACTTTCCTTATCCTTCATTTCTTGGGAATTGCAATGTTTCTTCAATTACAAGTTATATGAAGGAGTTCTTACCAACTGATATCTTTACAACAGTCCACTACATCTGTATATAAGTTGTTTACTACCATCCCCACCACTAGTATAATAATGATGTTGATGAGGAGACAATTCACTGGGCCCTATTGTATATTGTGTGTATGTTAAGCATTTTATATATAATCTCACTTAATCCTGATGATTAACTTATTTATTCGTATTTGAAGAATGGGAGGCCTATGGCTATGCAAAATTTTAAAATGTGCCCCAGGTTGGGGCACCTGGGTGACTCAGTTGGTTAAGCATCCGACTTCGGCTCAGGTCATGATCTCATGGTTCATGGGTTGGAGCCCTCTTTGAGGCTCTGTACTGACAGCTCAGAGCCTGGAGCTGCTTCGAATTCTGTGTCTCTCTCCCTCTCTGCCTCTCTCCCACTCGTACCCTGCCCCTCTGTGTCTCTCAAAAATAAATAAAATGTTAAAGGTAAGTTTAATAAATTGCCCAAGTTTACAGAATTAGAAAGTAGCAGAACTAAAGTCCAAATTCGTTCAGTTTTCTTTTTCTTTTTCTTTCTAATTTGGAAACCTAAGACATTCCAATAATACATGCACACTATGGGAAAATCCTAAAATATAAAAAAAGTCAGCAAGAGTAAATAGGCATAGCTGTGGAAGGTAACTGCTGAAGTATTTTCTGTGTGTTACCTTCCCATCTTTTTGTTGTACTTGTACACCAGTGCCTGTGATCTCAAGCACCAAGCTCGGCAACTGCTCTATGCTTCTGTCTATGTGTATTCAAAACCTACCCTTTAAGAGGTACCCGGTCATTCTCTGTCCCCATACTTAGTACTCCAGGCAGAAGAACACACAGAAACACAAGGAGTTACATCTACTTTCCTACCTCACCCCCGGGATTGTCATTCTCTCTACCCTGTCTCCTCCTTGTCAAAAAACTGACAAAAGAAGAAAACTCAAATGACCAAACAAATCAAGAATTTCTTTGAACACCCCAAAATAACACAACAAATCTGGGAAACAATGTCTCAGGTCTGAGTGTAGAGATAGAAGTTGTTATCAACCCACAAATCTGAGAATGGACAGTGTGAAAACCTTGGAGTTCAACAAGCATCTAATGAAGTACGCTTTAATTTCTAATAAACACACACGTACACACACACAGAGCTTATAATTGCCTCCCTAGTGTCTTTCTTCTTGGGTCAATATTTCTGGAACACAAATTTCAGAAAGTATAGATTGCTGTGACTTCTTTGAAAGACATTTTGGAAATAACTATAGGAATGTAAAATATAATTCCCCCTTAATCAGCAGTTTATTTTCTAGAGATCTTTTCTTCAGACCTAAGTGAAATACGTACACAAAGAAGCATGCACAAGGATATTAGTAGAGCATTGTTTGTAATTGAGAAAAATTAGAAAGCACTTACATGTCCATCAGTGAGGGACTATAGCAGGTGCTGCGGCCATAGAAGTGGTGCCCGCCTTCGTAGAGGTTCATTCCAGCAGATGTCTGACTTACCCTGCAGTAGCCTTCTTAGCCTAAAGCACTCTCTGTGAGTTTGCATTCTGGAACCGCTCCATTGCTACCTCAGTATCACTGAGAAATTGTAAGATTAGCTTTTTTATAATGCTGACAGCAGGAACAACTAAAGGGAGGACCAGCTAAGTTGTGTCATCATTTGTTTCCTTTAAATGCTCCAAGAGTGCCATAAAATTAAACCACACTTAAAATTTTCTTCCACTGCAATGCTTAAAATATGCTTTTCTCTCCCCAAAATGGCAAGGAATTCACATTCTTTATTTGCCTTCCAGATTCCCTTGCAGTGTGACAGTGGCGCTGGGTACCAAATCACATTTTTAAAAAAAGTTTATTTATTTTGAGAGAGAGAGAGAGAGAGAGAGAGAGAATGAAAGCACATGTGAGTGGTGGGAGGGGTGGAGAGAGAGAGAGAGAGGGAGAGAGAGAATCTCAAGCAGGGCTCGATCTCATGAACTATGAGATCATGACCTGAGCTGAAATCAAGAGCCAGATGCTCAACCAACTGAGCCACCCACGCACCATGCCAAATCACATTTTAAAACACCAGAGCCACCACTGAGGTCCTTCCAGAATTTCTATGGTCTTCAGAAATTGGGTAAGCATGTGGAAAAGAGTGAAATTCCTTTCTAGTGATTCTCCCCATGTAGAGAGTTTCAAGGACAAGGATTATAATGTGAGTTATACCCTGAACATCAAACATTTCAGAATGTGAGCAAAACATATCTTTTGGAAAGTAACTGAGCAGCATCAACTGTAAATCGTTGAATGGGAATTATAGCCAGTCATTGAGTGTATTTTCTAAAAATTGTCTACTCTTTTTCATTAATGCAACTAATTAGGGAATGATAGGAAAAGTCAGGTCAAAATCAATGTCTAGACTATATATTTACTTTAAATTAGTACAATTTTATTACCTTCATATAGCAATACATATGAAACTGCCACAAAATCATACGAAAAACTTTAATAAGTGTACCTTGTTTTTCGTTTGTTTGTTTGCTTAGAACATGCTAGCACGTGCCCATGTGGGAGGAACAGAGAGAGGAGAGAGAGAATTCCAAGCAAGCTCCCTGCTTAGAGCAGAGTCCAGTGTGGGGCTTGGCATGGGACTCGATCTTACTCTGTGAGACCATGACCTGAGCTGAAATCAAGAGTTGGACGCTTAACCCACTGAGCTACCCAAGTCCCCCTCGAGTATCTTGTTTTAGATTAATACATTAACTATATGTAAATTGCACTCTCAGCACTGGAAAACAATTTGCCTAAAATCATCCCTAAAATCTTATACCCACTATAAATTTCTCTGTCAAGGCATTTTGATAGGTCTTGGAGAAAAACTTCAGCATAACCAAATTCACTGTTTCCACAAATTCAGAATTAATGAAAATTTAGAAACTTAAGGTTGGGAGAAACTTAACGTTTATCTGGTCTAACAATCCAATACTCTGTAATATCCCTACCCGTTAGTAAGTATAGATTTTCGTTGAGCATATACTATGTGATAAGCCAATTGTTTCTAAAGAAAATCTCCAAAAGGAGGAACTCCCCCCTCAGAAAGCAAACCTTTCCTCTTTGAGAAGCTCTAACAATTAACCATGAACTGGCAGCAGCAATGTATCCTCTGAAACTGTTCCTACCACATTTACCACTGACCTCCCTATTGTAAAAACCAATGTTCTGTTTTTAACTTCATATTGCTTGAGCGACCTGGAGCACTTAACACTAATAACACACCTTTTTTGAACCTCTGATCTAATTTCATTTCTTCTCCCAGATTAGATCAGACCCCCTGGTTATAACCTATTATACCACCCTATACTTTGCCTACAGAACACTTATAAAAGTTTGTAAATAAATGCTTAAGAGCATGTACCTGGATGCCAGACTGCTGGATTCAAATCCTGCTGTAACACACACTCGCTGTGTGACCTTGGGCAAGTTGCTTTTTCTACTTCAGTTTCCTTATCTATAAAAGAATAACAATAACGATATCTACTTCATGGGTTGTCGTGTATGAAATAAGTTAATATTTATAAAGTGGTTAGAACAATGTGCCCGGCAAGTACGAAGCACTATGTGTTTGTAAGTTATGTGAATGATTTGATTAAATCGTGTGGGTCTCTACTAGATTGTAAATACCATGAAGATAAGAAATCATGTCTACTCTGCTTACCATTTTATGTTCACTGCCTAGTTCTGTGTCTTTTGCATCAAAGTGTTGAATGAGTGAAGGAATAAGTGTGCAAGTGAAAGAAGAATCAAACAAAGTACCTGAGATCGATTTTATTGTCTCATATAGAAAGAGTGCACCCATCCAAAGCTTACTCCATGTCTGGTCCATAATGGTTACTCATAAACACCTATTCTAGACAATATCCTTGGAATGTTCCATCCTTCTTGAGAGCACGCCACTGACTGCCCTTGGTCTTTTCCTCTGGCTTTCACATTTCCGATTACACGGGCTGAGCTTTGAGAAATGCGTCTGGCCCCTTCAATCTTGGCAATGTGCATAGATACCGCTTTCTAGCATTTTGAATGGACTCTTTCCTTGCCTTCAGTTTTGCTCCTGCCCTTGATTTTGGTGTTTCCCCAAAGCCCAAAATCCACAGCTACTGTGTATTTAAGCTGACACAGGACCCCAGGTCTTCTGACTCATGGTGTATGATGCCATCTAGACTCTAGCAATCTGCAGTTCTTGGATAGAAGGTTAAGAAATTTGGCAGTCTACTAGTCAGAGTACTTTTTATTCTCCTCTCTATATCTCTGAGCTAGGATCTTTCCATTTTGGCCAGCGAAAGGTGTGGCTCCTATTCAAGTTTTGCCTCGTGTGCGTTTGATAAAGTGAACTTTGCATTTGCCACTTTACTCTGTTTTGTTCTTGTTGTTGTTGAGTTTTCTGTCATCTTCTAAAAGGAGTACCTTATAGCATTTGCATCCTGCCAAACACTGGGACCATGCTGGAAATTATTAGGCAAAAGGGAAGATTATGGAGGTGTAAAATTGGCACTGCTATGAAATGGTGGCAAAGACCTTCATCGTTTCTAGGTTAAGAGATGATAATAGGATGTGGGAAGAAAGGATTAACAGCAAATAGATTTTGTCTAAAAACCTTGGAGTCCTCATGTAAACATTTAGTCATAGAGCTGTGAATATGTGCCCACTGTAAAATATCTAGGTCAAAAACAAAATTTGAAAGCTTACTACATCACAAATTCATGGATATCAAAATAAGTTTATCTTTCTATGTTTATTTCCTTCAGACAGAATGATTAGTAGAAGTTGGTTGAGGAGGTAGACCTCTTGGCCCTTGAAAGTCAAGAGAGTTAGTATAACAGAACCATTGGAAAACTAAGGTTAAAGATCACAAAAATGGCTCCTGAAAAGGGCTCTTCAAATATACCATTTCTCTCTATCTCAGTTTACCCTCTGGATAGTTATCAAGAAAACAAAGCTAGACATGCTTACTATGTACATATAAGTAGATTCTATTTACCCAGAAACAAATCCTGCTCTGAGTCCATAAATGTGGTAGTAGAGTTGACTCCAATTTATGCGGGGTTGTAAAAAAAATTTATCAAAATGTTCAAACCCTTCCAAAACACATCCACACATGCACACACACATATATCACATTTCAGAGTCAGTATCTGAGAATTTTTATGAATGTTGATTTTGTTGTTGTTGTTGTTGTTGAAGATTTATCTGGTGATACTATTTGCCATTAATCTGATGTTAGCGTAAATAGTTTAAAATTTTGTATCAAAGAAATGCAACTCAGTGGACTAAAAATAATGACATCTATTTTTCTCTCATTTAACATTCCCACAGAGTGCGTAAGGTGGCTGCTGTGCTTTACATAGTCACTCAAGGATCCAAGTTCTCCCCAGCTTTCTAATTTACTTCACTTGCCTTTTAGAAGATCACACATAGCTGGTACACCTCCTATTTTTTTTCTTTTTTCTTCTTCTTTTTTTTTTTTTTTTTTTGTCTTTCCTCTGTTGTGAGTGGGCTAGTTCTCCCTCATCAACCCTACATTCAAAGGTTAAGGGTAGAGTGTTCAGTCTTTGGATCATCTCTTTTTTCTGTATCACTCCCTCCCTCGGTGATCTCATCTCATTTTCTGATTGTAAATAACATCCATATGGATGACTTCCAAATAGAAACCTTAATTAGGATCCTTCTTTTGACCATATTTTTACTAGTCACTTAACACCTCAACTGGAATCTAATGGGCATCACAAGTTTCACATGTCCAAAACTGACCTCCAGGTATTTCCCTCTAAGCTCTCCTATAGTCTTTCTGACCTAAACTAATGGTAATACCATTTTTTAAGTTCCTCAAGCCAAAATCTTCATGCCAATCTTGACTCTTCTTTTTTTCTATCTCATACCCCATATCCAGTCCCTCCACAAATCTTGGCTCTGCCTTCAACATACATCCAGAATACAACAGCTTCTCCTCCCATTGCCTTGTCTATACCTGTATTTGGTCTCATTTCATTTCCTATAGTGGCCTAATACCTAGTCAATGTTTCATATCTCCCTTCCCTGCCTTATTTTTCCTCTTAGTACTTATTTCCAACACCTGTACATTATTCACCTGTTTTTATTGTCTATCTGAGCTCAGGAGGGGGCCAGGACTCTAGTCTCTTGTTCACTAAAATATTCCCAGCATTTAGAATGCTACCTGCAAAGAGTAGATTCTCAGTAAATATTAGCTGCAAGAATGAACGTTTCTTCTCCATTGTCTAGGGAGGCATGTACATGTAGTGTTTTAGTGCCTAAACCTGGAAAAGCCACACATCACTACCATTTATATTCTATTAGGAAGACCTTAGATAATGGTCATATCTAGCTTTATGGGAGTTTGGAAACGGAACTTCTAGCTTATAAGCTATGGCCTACCTACAACTCTATCATTTAGAGAAGGGTGAAACAGAATTTGGTGGACAGCTGGCAGTCTCTACCCAACCTGTTATTTACACAACTAATTTTATTCAGAATGACAACTAAACCCACTTTGGAGTCCCAGAAGCAAATTACAGGCTGAAAGCAGACCAAGCTTTTCAATAGCTTGCAAACCTAAAAGTATTTTATAAGCCTTTGATCACTAGTTTGCTCCTGAAAAGCATGGCTGAGGCAAATCCCATTTGAAAGGCTCTGCCAAGTCCCAGATAGTCTTACCAACTGCTTTAAACAGAAACTTCCCAGAACACATGGACCATATCTTTCGACTTTTATTATTTTATTGCTCAGTGCAACCTGCAGAAATAGTATTGAGAATGAGGGGAAAAAGAAGTGTAGGTGAAAATTCATAAATAGTATAATGAAAGAAACTTGTTACTGAGTTTCCTATTATTATCTCCTCAATTACTAAAACTCCTGAAATAAAATGATGTATTAAGATTCCTCCTTCTAATAGATTCTAGCAATCTATGTGAAAGACCTCCAGAAAACTGGATGATATAGAAGCATGGGGTGTGGATATCTACAATTCAAAGTCCAAGCATAAATCCTTGCAGGAAACTAGTCCCAGGTGTTGAAATTAATCAATAGTCTAGAAGTGACATTATTGTGCCTTATCTAAAGTTTAAAAAGTCTTAAGTCCTTTTCAGTCTTATAAAATTAATTGAAGCTAATTTCCATAATCACCAGGTAGCATTTATGTTCTTGTATTTTTTAATTATTTTTTATTTGAGAGAGAGAGCGAGCAAGAGAGAGCAAGGAAATGAGGAAGAGGGGCAGAGGGAGAGAGAGAGAGAGAGAGAGAAGAGAGAATCTCAAGCAAGCTCCACAGTAGGCACAGAGCCCAATGTGGGGCTTGATTCCATGACCCTGGGACCATGACCTGAGTCAAAATCAAGAGTTGGACGCTCAACTGACTGAACCACCCAGGCACCCCTAGAATTTATGTTCTCATGTGTCAGAATATAAAGATAATATAAACACACAAAAAATTTGTTAATGAGGACTAATCTTTTGGCAAATTAAATGTATTACATATCTGAAAATAACCATGGTTCATATAAAAAACATTTATAATTGACTTACTGCAAGAATTCATGATATCTTAGGCAGTGAGTTTGTTCTTCTGTTAAGGAATACAGAGAAACCATCTCAAATGAATACCCTTTCCTCCAGTTTTCACTGTGTCCCATGAAGGGTGTTTAAATAAAGGGAGCTGGTGGGAGTAAGGCAGGAAGACGGGTCCTCTCAATTGTACACATAAAACTATTATCTCAATTGCTATAGCTAAAAAATCAGCTTCTAGAGTTTTTCTTCAAGACCTTCCCTTTTAAATAACTAACAGAAGTTTGGGGGCACCTGGGTGGCTCAACGGGTTAAGCATCTGATTCTTGATTTTGACTCCGGTCATGATCTCATGGTACATGAGTTTGAGCCTCGCATCCAGCCTAAGATTCTCTGTCTCCCTCTTTCTGCCCCTTCTGTGCTGATTCTCTCTCTCTTTCAAAAATAAACAAGTAAATAAATAAATAAACAAACTTTTAAAAAATCATTGGAACAACGCTTTTCAAAAACATGTTTAATGTTTATTTATTTTTGAGAGAGAGAGAGACAGAGCGGGAGTGAGGGAGGGACAGAGAGAGGAAGGAAGCAGGCTCCAGGGTCTGAGCTGTCAGTATAGAGCCCAACGTGGGGCTCGAACTCACCAACTACGAGATCATGGCCTGAGCCGACGTTGAATGCTGAAGCAACTGAGCCACCCAGGTGCCCCCTGGACCAACCCTTTTAGGGATCATTCACTAAAATATTAGAATGTTACCTGAGTGGGTCCTTAAGTTTCTTGAAAACTAGGGAACTGCAAAAAAAATTAATTTTCAAACAGCTAAAATATGGTATGAAACTTTTGGAATCATTTGGGCTCTAAATGGTAATCAGAATTTTATACTCTCACCTTCATGCCATTTTCACAGCTGAGAAGTGCTCATTTCCTTTGTACTCTAGTATGGAATCCCTGGACTTTTTTTGTGTTTTAATGTTTTGTTTTGTTTTGTTGAGAGAACGCAAGTGGGGGAGGGGGAGAAAGAGGGGGGCAGAGGATCCCAAGCGTACTTGGCACCGATAGCCCAGATACTGATGTGGGGCCCAAATTCCACATTGCCAAGAATATGGTTCAAGCTGAAGTAGGATGCTCAGCTGACTGAGCCAGCCAGGTGACCCAAGAATCTCTGGACTTTTAAAATGGGACTCAGTGGACAATCATGAATCAGTAGTAATAATGGTAAAACCGGGGTAAGAGTGGCCTGCTGTGCATTCTAGAAGGTCAGCTTCACAGCTCTGTGACAAATAGGACTTGAAAAATATTTGTTCAAACCTCATACTGTTCAGTTCTGTGGATCCAGCCACCATCTGCCAATGGCTTTAGAATCGTTTTTCTTCATGGCCATACTTCTCACTGTCAAGTAGGTTTTTATTAGTTTCCCATTTCTCTTAAGGTTATGCAAATGAGATAGGAAAGTGAAACTGTTTTTCTATGGAATAAGGCACGTAATAAGTTCAGTATCAGTTCTGATTTACTGCCTTAGGACTCGAGGCTGTCGGCCATTTCTTGAGCGGTGTGAGGAGTTCATATATCCTTTGCGATCCTAGCACTCTTCTGTTCTCATTCTCAATCTTCTGAAACAGTCCATCGCCTCTCCAACCTACTTTTATTCTGTACAGGTCATGGTTGTCATCTCTAACATTTATGTAAAACCAAGAATCTATTGTTCTTTTGAACTAATACATCTGTAAAAAATAGATCATATAGTTTATGTGATAGCCTGTAAGTAATGCTTTGGGATAACTACCTCCTTTTTAAATATTTGATGGTTGAACTCATAAAAACGTAACTTGAAAGGATAGCACTTTCCTCTACTGATCCATAGGTTTTTCCTGTTTCATTGGGGTGGTAGGTTTTGCTACATAATTATACATATGCTTCCCACCTGCCAAATTTAAAATAAAAAAAATCACTTCCCAGGTCAAATGCAAAACATGTTGAATTACATACTTTTAAAAAACATCTCAAAAGGTACATGCCCCTTGGGATTATTGTTAGAATCTTAATCAAGACAAAATCCCAGCTCGGGCTCTGCAAATGTGGGCAGCACCACGGGCATTCTTTGGAATGTTAAAGATTTTGCGGCTTGGTATTTTTTGGTTATTCTTTCCTAAGAAACATACAGGATAAAAATTTGTCAAGCTTAAGAGAAGGGTCAGTGAGGGAGCTATTTAAACTCACTTCTTTCTTGAACTGATGGTGGGAGGGAGCAGCTTACAAGGGGATGAACAACTGCCTTCAGAGTCACCTTTTAGCATTTTAGCTAAAGGACCCTCTCTGTTTACTGGCTCCTCCTTCCTGGAAGTTTGCACATGAGCTTGTGGCCTTTGAGGTTTGTGGGAGATCCAGTTAATATGAAATATTTTCCTACATGATTGCATGCCTTTCTCATAACCTTGACAAAGCACTATCACCATCATCATTGATAACCTACAAAATGTGTTAGGAAATGTAACCCTGTTTCTCTGGTATTGTACCCAAGGTCACACTCCAACCCTTAAAAAACAAACAAAACAAAAACACTGCTGAGAAGCAGTATCATAGTATCATTCAGGTCAGCAGCTGCAGGTCACTGGCAATCATACTCCATCCTTAGTATAAAATCACAATGCTTAGAGCTCCTGGGTGGCTCAGTCGATTAAGCATCCAACGCTTGTTTTCAGCTCAGGTCATGATCTCCCGGTTCATGGGTTCAAGCCCCATGTGGGCTTCTACACTGGCAGTGTGGAGCCTGCTTCGGATTCTCTCTCTTCTCCCTCTTTCTCCACTCATCCCCTGCTCATGTGTGCTTCCTCCCTCTCTCCCTCTCTAAATAAGTAAACATTTAAAAAAATCACAATGCCCAACATAGCCTATGAAACCTTGAATGGTGTGTTCCCTGCCTACCTCCAGCATCAAGTCATACCCATCTCTATCTCAGACACCACATGACAACCACCCTGGCTTCCTTTCATTCCTCAAAAGGGCTAGATTCCCCCACTAGACCTTTGCTGTTCCTTCTGCCTAAGGTACTTCCCGTCTCCCCAGTGCATGACTCCCACCCCTCACACATGCAGGCTCACTTCACCTCCACCCTTCAATTCAACTCTCAGCTTAATGTCTATCACTTACTCAAAATATGCCCTTCCCCAACCTCCAACTTTAAATTAGGCTCTTCTATAACAATGCCTCAAAATGTCCTATACGTCTCTCTTTCACAACACATAACACTATTTGAAAATATATGTTTATTTTTATTTTTTATTACTGGGTTTTAAAGTGGTTTTTTTTTTTTTCACAAGGCTAATAGCAAACTCTGTCAAGGTAGCCTGGATCTCTCTCCTCTATAATCCAGGTAACTAGCATGTACCGAACAATAAATAACTGTTAGTTGAAAGAATGAACTTCACTTCCACATTACATGCCAAGAGGCAAGGTCTCAGAACACTGGCCAACCATTTTCCTGATTCTAGGTCGTGCCCTATGATGAAGCTATTGAAAAGGGCCAGGATGTGGCTTTTAATTGTTATAGAGCCGGCTCGTGCCTAGAGATTGCTATCCAGCCCTGGTCATTCAACCATCCTTCAGCAGAACAACCAGCTCATTCCCTGACTGGTGCTAGCAGGAGAAGGCTAGCTACAGGTGGCTACAAAGTCCCCGTGCATGTTAGTCAGAAACCGTTTTATGCGTCCTTCTGTTCTCCACACAGATTGCACACTTTTCCCACTTTCTTCTAGACGTCTTCCTCCACTTGCACAGTTAGAAGGCATTAAAGCACCCCCGGAAGCTATTTGTACATCTTCAAACATTAGGTGAAACTAAGGAATGTTATCTTTGCAGTGTTTCAAGCCAAATTGTCACATGTTATTGAGCCTGAACTTCAAAAACACCACTTCATATCAGTCGAATCCCTTACCCACGGAGTTCTTTGACTAGGAGAGCTCAGTGTGCACGCCACCCCTTTGTTCCAGGACAGCTGATGCCTCAAGACCTCCTTAGGCAGTGCTGGGAAAAGACATGGCTGAAGGATGATCAGACTAGCAGTGTCACTGGCCCTGATATTGGACACGTGCAGCCCTATCTCATGCTCTTCTGTCTATATCATGATATGAAGAGAATGTTGCGCAGTTATAAAGGACAAGGTCTCATGAGAGGAACTTTGTGGCCCTCTGTAGGCAATCATCTGTGGAGATCAGCAAAGTCCTAGAGCCGCTGGTAATAATAACCCCTAGTCCTTGGCAGGCACTGAGTCCTATGTGTGCCCCATACTGCTGGTACCTGACCCCTGGCTGTAGCCACACCAGAGGCATCCCTTAGCATCCAGTAAGGCCATGAGTATGACTAGTAGCAGTTACAAATAAATTATTGTTAGAAATTCTTGCACTAAGCCAGCTGACTTTACATTTCTTGGGCCATTTGTTTTAAGTGTAGTTCCCTTGAAGTTCTTAATAGGTCTTGGCCATACATAATTTATGGCTTCTATTTTAAAAGTGCTATCAGAAATCAATAAGAATATAAACACACCACTGTTATAAATGTCCTCATGGCAACTGTCATCCCATGCCATGCTATTCTTTTCATAGATATAACTAGAACAATTGATGCCCTTTTTATATCAGTAGTTTTCCTCAGGTTGAGCCACAGCTGGATGAAATATTAGCTAGTTTTAAGGAATAACCCTCTACCCTGAGACTTTTAACTCAGGAAGAATCATTTAAAGCATAGTTAGAACTTAGCCATACTGTAGCACAGTTGAGGTTTCAATATATTAAAGAGTGTCTACTATATAGATTATGTTGGGATATTTTTCCAATCAGCAAATTTAATTAAATTACTACCACACAAATCTGTTTTTGGTATTTACTGAAGTCTTTGACTCTATTACATGTATTTTGTAGTTTAACACTAAAATGTCATAATTGCTTTATTAATGTTGAACCAATACCTTTATTAAGACATTCGATAAACATTTATTAAATGCCTACTATGTGCCAGTCACCAAGCCAAGTATTCTAAGTGTCCCACAGAGTGCCTGACATACAGTAGGTACACCATACATGCTTGTTATTTAAGTTAATCAAGGAATAAACTAATAAATGAATGACTGAATTAAGAAATAGAAGCTACTGAACAAATATTTGAAGACCTAGGCTGTCAGAATCCACCAGACCAAGAAGCAATATCCATTTCTTCTCTCTTAAGTTTAGAAAACAGAAAAGACATACTCTTTGCCTACCATTTGGCCCCTATTTAGCCTCCGGTACCTATTTTTTCCCCTTGCTCTTTCATTTGTTCTATATGAACAAATTGTCTAGAAAGCATAAGGCAAGGGCATGAGTTTAACCAGGGCTTCCTTCCCTTCCATTTCCTTCCATTTTCCAAAGCAAGTTATAGGGTCAGTTACCATCAGATTTTGATTCGAGATTCTTCTAATACATGCATTTTCTTCTATAAATTTATTAGATCCAGCCTGAGCTTTAGAAATCAGGTGCTTCATAGGAAGTAGAATGTAACACCAAGGCCAGTAAAATCCTTGCATTCTAAAATCCACTGTGTAAACAAACTTGAGGTTTGAATGGGACACCAGATTACCCTGTGTTTCTCTACTGACAATGGCTGAAAGTCACCTTATCCCAGTGAGTCTAGAAAGAGGCTGTGCCAGTGACCACTCAGCAGGTTCTCAGAGGATACTAAGGCTCCAGCATTGAGCTCCTGTTCCTGTACACTTTCATGAAGAGAACTAGGAAGAAATTGGGGTTTTGCAGTTTAAACTGTAGGGGGAAAGTTCTAAGTAATGAAAAAGAATGGTCAACATAATGTCTCTTCTCTGAATATAGATCATCAGCTTGGATATCTCTGTTGCTGGGTGTAAAGCAATTACGATTCACAAATCATTCTACTTTCAAGACTGTTAATATGTGTGTGGACCAGAAAAATCCTCAAAAGATTCTTTGGTAAAAAATTATTCATTTACTAAAAATTTGCCTACAAGGTGACAGGAAACAAATTAGGTGAGTGTAGGCCACTTCCTGTTCTGGAGGAGTAATTCTAAATGTATCAAGTGCTGTGGAAGAATTTCTCAGGGCGAGGAGATAAGAGCAACATCCTCTGTAACATGCAGAGGAGGGTATGTAGCTCTGTTCTAAAATATGCAAACTCTGGAGACACAGTGCCCCAACCCACAGCCCACCATTAGGCCTCTTAGGCGGAAGGTTTCAGTGAGACAGTACATATCAAACACTTTGTAAATATTTAACCCTTCCTAGCTCCTCTCCTGGGACTAAAATGCCTGGCTTGTTCCATACATTGTTATTTGAAACACTATCTTTGCCCCACATGTAACTCCATCATTTCCTGTCACTGTTGAATAGCCATTCCCCTTCCCCAAAACTTCATTAAAAATCCAAATATATATTGTTGCTGTGCATTAGCCACTAAAAGTTGTTTCTACGACTAATGAGGATGGTGCCCCCCCACCAAAATCAGGCCTGAAAGAACGTAGGTCCCAAGGGCATAGCCAATTGAGGTGTCCCCAAGTGCAACACCAAGGAGTACTCAAGTCTTCCAGTGTCTAAGTAACCAGTTTTTTCTTCAGTAAACACAGATATACCCTTGGGCCCAAGGAGAGATGGAAGGACCTGAACTGACAAATTTTGAGCCAGGACAACAAGCAGTTCCAAAATAGCTATTTAATCCCAGAGCTATCCTTGGGCTACGT
The DNA here is from genome assembly GCF_003009895.1 of Hyaena hyaena. Lineage (NCBI taxonomy): Eukaryota > Metazoa > Chordata > Mammalia > Carnivora > Hyaenidae > Hyaena > Hyaena hyaena. The sequence goes on along the minus strand of NW_024080778.1, from coordinate 2,249,721 downwards.
TTTGGGGGTTGGAGGTAGAAGGGGGAGTGACATTCCCCTACTTCCTCATTTTCCATAGAGAGAAGGGTAAATTTCTAAATTCCAGCCCTAGGAAGATCCCCCTACTTCTCCGCCATGTTGGCTTCTCCTCCAGTCCTTGGAAGAGAGAAAGGACTAGGGAACTTTTGGATTCTCTTCTGGATTCACAAGGAAAGAGAAATTATGTCTCTGATGGGTGATGTGAGGAAGGAGCCTCAGAACTTATCTTCCATCTCTTTTCCTCTATTTTATTTTTATTTTTATTTATTAAATATTTTTATTTATTTCTAGGAGAGAGAGAGAGACAGCGTGAACAGGGGAGGGTCAGAGAGAGAGGGAGATACAGACTCTGAAACAGGCTCCAGGCTCCGAGCTGGCAGTCAGCACACAGCCCGACGCCGGGCTCGAACCCATGAACCGTGAGATCATGACCTAAGCGAAAGTCGGACGCTTAACCGACTAAGCCACCCAGGCGCCCCTCTTTTCCTCTATTTTAGACACCTGGTCTCAAGATGTTATGGGTTGAATTGTGTCCCCATAAAAAAAAGATATGTCAAAGTCCTAACCCCCAAATTGTTGGAAAAACAAAAGAAAACAAAAAACAAAGTCCTAACCCCCACACCTCAGCATAAGAACATATTTGGAGATAGGATCTAGACTATAGAGGTAATCTTGTTGAAATGAGGGCCTTAGTGTGGTTTCTAACCCAGTATGACTGATGTCTTTATAGACACAGAGACAGATGTGCACAGGGGTAAGTCCACATGAAGAGACAGGGAGAACACGACGTGATGATGGAGGCAGAGGTGGGAATGACACTGCTACAAGCCAAGGAACACTTGGGGCTACTAGAAATTGGAAGAAGCAAGGAAGAGTTCTTCCCGGACTGTTTCACAGGAAGCATGGCCCTGCTAATATCTTGATTTCAGACTTCTAGCCTCCAGAACTGGGAGGTATAAATTTCTGTTGCTCTAAGCCATTTAATTTGTGGTGCTTTGTTACAGTAGCGCTACCAAACGAATTCACCAAGACAAACACTTTCTCTGCTCGCTCTGCCCCTACAAAGAAAGACCACATGTCCATCCTGGCCTCTGTCTGAGACACTTGAGTCAAAGTGGGTGAAGTGGGATGGGTAAGGCAGGGAAGTGGTGGGTCATATTAGAAAACCCATTAGCATGCCTCCTTCTAAAAATGCTTTTCTTGGTAGTAAAGCTAACAGATCAGTTATCTTATTTTTCAGTTGTTGGATTTGAAATACAGAGGGCTGATTTTCTTTTTTTTTTTAATGTATTTTTTTAAGTTTATTTGCTTATTTTTGAGAGAAAGAGAACCAGCAGAGGAGCAGCAGAGAGGGGAGGCAGAGGATCCAAAGCAGGCTTTGTGCTGATAGCAGAGAGCCTGATATGGGTCTCCAACCCACAAAGCCCAAGATTATGACCTGAGCTGAAGTTAGATGCTTAACTGGCTGAGCCACCCAGGCACTCCAGAGGCCTGATTTTCTAGCATAAACTCCAAATCTAGGCTGAAGCACATAGTTTACATCTATTAAATAATTTAACTTCATAGCAGCCCTATAAACTTGTCCTACTCTTACACCTCTTTTACAGATGAGAAAGCTTGGGCATCAAGCAGTCAACTAATTTACCCAAGGACAATGAATGATGAGGACTTGGTCATAGGCAGCCTAGGGGAGGGGGGGGCGGTCTGTCTTCCCTGCCTCTGCAAAGGCTACATTCCAATAGCAATCCATAAATAGTCCTATTACAAAAGGATCTTACGGTCAAATAAGTGAAGAGAACCCTGAGTGAAAAAAGTAAACATTTCTTTATTCTCTCATGATCTTCTCAAAGCTTTTACAATGTCAATGTGCTTTATGACTCTTTATCAGGATATGGAGTTCACCATTTGTCTACAGAGCATTTTTTAGGTAGCTTGGGACTAATGTTCTGAGGAATACCAGTTTGAGAAACATGGAGAGAATACATTGGGGTGGGGAATAGTCTTTGATTTGGATATATATACAGGATTTTTCTTATAATTTCTATATGCCATTTAAAATACTAAGAAATTCCTTCATTTAAACTTTACAAAAAACTATATAAGTTGACAGAGGTAAGGCTGGGCCATTCAGGGGCTAAAGTAGACACATACCCAAGCTATTGCAATAAGGGACAGTGGAGTTGCTGTAACAGAGTTGCAAAGCAAGCTCAGCAGTGGGCACCTGGGTGGCTCAGTTGGTTAAGCAACCAACTCGATTTCGGTTCAGGTCATGAACTCAGGTTCATGAGTTTGAACCCCACATTAGGCTCTGTGCTTACAGAGCAGAGCCTGCTTGGGATTCTCTCTCTCCTCTCTCTGCTCCTACCCTGCTTGTGTTCTCTCTCTCTCTCTCTCTCAAAGTAAATAAATAAACAACAACAACAAGAAAAAGCAAGATCAGCAGAAGGCAAGGCTAAATCTCAGAGGGAGAAAGGGATAATTTCATGGGCAAGCTGGAGTTTGAGCAGGACTTGAAGGATAGGTGGGACTTCAGACAATTATTTTGGGTTAACTCTCTTAGGCCTAAATCATTTCTGCTCCAGGATGGGGTCAGAAACCCTGGATACTCTAGAGGTCAGTTATGATTCTAGAGTTTGTACAGGGGCAGTGTTCTAACAGCTAAGCAAAGAGCACAAATTGGCAGCCCCTAAGAAGGATAGATGTGACCAGCAGACTCTTGTTTGGCTAGCCCAATGTGGCTGCTATGTGTATGTGCAGATGTATGTACAGCCTCTTATCCATGGTTTCACTTTTCACAGTTTCAGCTACCCATAGTCAACCGCGGTCTGAAAGTAGATACTCTTCCTTCTGATGATATGTAGTAGCCTAAAGCTAAGCCACCACACCTTCGTCATTCACCTCACTTTATCTCATGTCACATCATCACAAGAAGGGCAAGTACAGTACAATAAGATATTTTGAGAGAGACCACATTTGTGTAATCTGTATTACAGTATGTTGCTATAATTGTTCTACTTTATTAGTAGCTATTGTTAATCTCTTACCATGCCTAATATATATATTACACTTTATCATAAGTATGTATGTGTGGGAGAAAACAGTATATGTAGGGCTTACTGCTCTCTGTGATTGCAGCATCCACTGCAGGTCTTGGAATGTACCCTTGTGGATAAGGGTAATTAGACTTCTATTACCTATTACCAATTACCATAGAAGTGTAGGCTTAATTTAACACGTGTACTCTTGGGTCCCCTCATCAATACCATTTTACTTACCTGTCTGGTCCCTGAAGCCTGGTCCCTCTTCTAGGCTGGTGTCACTACGTGCCACGGCTCAAAGATGCAACTATTCTACTACTCATTCAACATGTCAATATGAAAGTATCACGGAAAACATCAGAGCTGGGTGTCTGTTGGAGAATATATATGAAATATCCCTCAGGAAATGGTTGGCTGATTCTTCCCAAGTTGGTTATCACAACCTCCCTCCAAAAAGGAATTCCCAGTCCAAGGCAGTGGCTCATACCTGTGCTTAGCCCTGCCTATAGCATTTGAGTTCAGTAATTTTTATAATGGATTATATTACATTAAACTCGGCAGATCCGTTATTCTCTGAAATATGCTGGGAACAGGAGAAGCATAGGATGCCAAATAATTTAAAATGTAATCTTTAAAAATCATGAGGTAATGATCTGCAGGCCAGCTAAGTCATTTTCCTTAGGGGCTTTTTGTTTCCTTTGAAATCTTTTATAGTTTTGGTTGTTCTTCTGAACTAGTAGAATACTTTCGTTAATGTTCAGAAATTAAGCAGTGTATGTTTACAAAATATTGTTATGGTTAATGATACTGGAGTGCAATAAAATGTATCCTTACATACCATACTCTTATAGAACTGTGACCACAAGAACCATTCTATGCCTCTTTATAATTATGGCTACACAAGATCTGTACAAAGATACCAACAGAAAGCTTTTGTAAGCCTCTTCTCGCCCTTTTTCTCAAGAGGGACAGAGATGGGAAATGACTCTTTTTACTTCCCTTGTGGAATGCAGTCCTCACAACTTTAAGCTATGCCACACACAGGACTGGTTTTTCTTTCCTCTTCCAGTAGGCGTCTTCCTAGTGAGGACACGGATTCTGAGAGATCACAGGATTGCACAGACCAGTGTCCCAGAAATGCCCCCACTGTCTGCTTCCTAGCTTCCCCTCTGGGCATCCCTACCTCTAGAGGGCCATCCAGCCCCAGGTAGTAAGAGGATCGTGGGAGATTCCTCTCCCTTTGTAGATATCCTGTCTGTGTCTCCTCTCCCGGGGCAAGAAACTGTACAAATGTACTGTATTGACAGACACCATGTTTAAATGTTTATAAGTGAATGGAGAGCAATGAGCTGGAAAGAGGGGGGCAGGAAACTTTGCTTTTCATTATTAACCCTGCACTATTTGGCTTGTTAACTAAGTATTATTACTTTAATTTTTTAAAAAATGTTTATGTCTGGGGCGTTTGAGTGGCTCAGTCAGTCTGACTCTTCATTTAGGCTCAGGTCATGATCTCATGGGTTTATGAGTTCAAGCACTGTGTTGGGCTCCACGCTGAGTGTATAGCCTGCTTGGGATTCTCTCTCTTCCTCTTTCCCTGTTCCTCCCCTGCTCATTCTCTCACCTCTCCTCAAAGTAAATAAATAAACTAAAAAAAAGTTTCAGTCCACCCTTGACTACCTTTGTGTTCTGCTGCTGCATACCTTTGTTCCTCTTTGGGAGCAAAGCTACCTGACAAAGCTTTCAATACTCCCGTTCTCCCCTTCCTCACCTTTAATTCAATATGTTTTAAAAAGTTACAATGCGTAACTGATTCTTACCTGGTATATACATATAGTTTTAAAATATCCAGCTAGTAGTAAAAGGCTTTAGCAAAAACTAACACAATCCTGTTAATCCACAATCCTGTTCCCCACTCCACTGGCAGTGAAAACCACTTTCAACTTGCATGTTGTTTCTACTACTAATTATCTGTGTACTTTAAAATTACACGATTATACGCTACTGATCTAGTGTAAATAATTTCCATATACTTCCTGTTATAGAAGTCAAAGTATGTCCTGAGAGATGTACACACACATCCCTTTCCTTCTTCATTTTCTCAGTATAGCTTTATTGTAATATTTGGCTGTCAACAGTCTTACATTACTATACCCAGTAAATATTCACTGTTCAACTCCAGTTATACAGAATGCATAATTCCTTTTCATACAACATTTTCTTTTTCCTGGACTCAAAACTGCCATTTCTTACCTTCCTATATGTTTTTTTTTTTTTTCTAAATGTTCTTTCCAAGAGATCTGCGGAAACTCTGTGAATAATTCTTCCCAAACATGTGAACACATCCGTTCCATTTTTTACCTAGACCCCTCTCTCCTAAAGCCCTCTGTCTTCTGTTTTAGTTGGAAGAGGTTGACTGCTTCTAGAAAGTTTTGGTGCCTGACAGACCACCCTTCACTCTTCTCTTCTCTTGGACCCTTTTGTATTAATCATGGTGGGATGAACACCATTATAAACAGACCCCAAATGTATTAAAAGACAAACTATTGACATTTATTTCTTCCTTACTGCTGTGGACTGAACTGTATCCCCTTTTAAATCCATATGTTGAAGTTCTAATCCCAATGTGACTATATTTGGAGATACAGCTTGTAGGAGGTAATTAAGGTTAAATGAGGTGCTAAGAATGGGGTCCTAATTGGATAAGATTGGGGGCCTTATAAGAAGAGGAAGAGAGAGGTGCCTGGGTAGCTCAGTCGGTTAGGCATCCAACCTCGGCTCAGGTCATGATCTTACCATTCATGGGTTCGAGCCCGACATTAGGCTATGTGCTGACAGCTCCGAGCCTAGGGCCTGCTTCAGATTCTGTGTCTCCTTCTGTCTCTGCCCTTCCCCTGCTCATGCTCTCAGTCTCTCTCCCTCTCAAAAAATAAATAAACATTAAAAAAAAATTTTTGTTAAAAAGAAGAGGAAGAGAAAGAAATCCTTTTCTCCACCATGTGAGGACACGAGAAGACAGCTGACTGTCTGCAAGCCAGAAAGAGGGCTCTCACCAGATTTCCCAGCCTCCAAAACTGAGAATAAATAAATGTTTAAGCCACTTAGTCTATGGCATTTTGTTATAGTGGTCTGAGAAACCTAAGGCAGTAACTTTTCTCTGGGTGAATCTGAAAATATCAGTGTTTGTCAGCCTTTTTTTTTTTTTAGGGGCAAGTTAGGTTCTCCAGAGAAGAATCCTCCCATCTGCTTATCAGTCTGTTGACAGAATTCTGGTCTCATAGCAGGGGAAACGGGTCCAAGAACTATAATTCAGTATGAAAATGTTCATTTAATCTGCATATTTACAACTCCATGCCTTGTCATCTCTTTTCATTAGGCTAGGTGTCCCAAAGTCCAGAGTCTCTCTCTAATCCAATTTCTCCAAAGAGTAAAACTCCTTGGGCAGGCAGGAGGCACATGGGAATGTAGTCCTCTGGCTGGGTCATGAAAGGAAGGGAATCAGTGAGCTCAGTCACTGTATAAAAACTTTCAACCAACATCTCTATTTTCACCCAGTCACTCACATCTACCTTCTGAAGTACCTGCTGAATCCAAGTGGTGAACTGACTTGTTCCTCATCAAAACTCCTCAACCCTGCCCCTGCCCCCAGGTACCGAGGCATATATGCTCCCTCTGCTCCATTAAATCAAGGCAGCTTCTACTTCCTATGCTTTCCATCTTCCAAAACTGTGTTGACACCACTTATCTGCCATTGCCTCCTTTCCTATTAATTTTGACCTTGTGGTTTATTATCTCTTATTGTTCCTCATTTCCTCCTTGGTGGAAATATATTAAGATGCAGTCCCCTGTATACCCTCAAACTGTTTTTGGCAAACTCCACTTTAGTTTCCATCTCCTCAGAAACTCTCCTTACCAAGGTCAGTAAATATCTCTATTATTACTAATGTGGGGGAGGCTTCTCTAAACTTACTATACCGACTGCATGGTAGGAGTTGACACTGTTGATCCCTCTCTCTGTCATGTTTTACATCTCTTACACATCAGTAAATCCTACCGTGAATCTGTGCACTCCTCTGTATCTCAAAGGCAATGTCCCTAGTCAACAATAATTGTCTTTTGTCTCTTTAAGAGACAAAAAAAAAAACAAAGATATTAACCAAGATATTATTAACAAAGATATTAACCAAGATATTAACAAAAAAAAAAAAAAGATATTAGCCAAGTCAAATAGGGCTCTGGCATCAAATTTGTGACAGTTACTGGGGGTCTCCTACACAGGAGCTACAATACCTCCAGGGTCATGTCTTCTGATAATTGGGAGAGAGTCCCTCGCTCACTAGAAATCCTCTTGCCTTCATATACTCCAACTCATTATCCTCCTAAAGGAAATTTTTCCCATTAATTCAAATTTCTTCTATGTTATAAAGAAGGGAAAATGCTGAGACAATTTTTCTAAACAATTCATTGTGGTAGGAATCACCAAGACAATATAGAAATCAGAAGAAAAAGCAATAAAATGTTTCCATTTGGAGAAGGGAGAAAAACACAAGTAGGAAAGCATTCCTTTGCTTTTTTCTCTCTGCCACTCAAGTTCTGTTTGTACTTGATGAGGCCAAACTAAACTTTTTGCCTTGTTAGTAACTGCAAGGATTTTTCCATTCTTTTTTTTCTCCCCAAACCACAGCAGTGCTTTTCTAGGATAGCTGGTTGACTTCAACTTTTCACTATAATTCCATTGGATTTCTTTCTCATTTTGTCTAGAAAATGTCATTTGAGTACATATTTCGGTGCAAAATAAAATGAAGGAAATTTCAGTTGATTTTTTTTTAATGTTTATTTTTGAGAGAGAGAGAGACAGAGAGACAGAGAGAGAGCACGAACAGGGGAGGGGCAGAGAGAGAGGGAGACAGAATCTGAATCAGGCTCCAGGGTCTCAACTGTCAGTACAGAGCCTGATGCAGGGCTCAAACCCACCAACTGCAAGGTCATGACCTAAGCTGAAATGGCATATTTAACTGACTGAACAGCTCAGGATCCTCTGATTTTTTTTTTTAATTGCTGATTACTGCTCAGCAAAGCTAGGATGCTGCCAGATAAAAAACGATTCTTTCTTTAAGACATGTCTCCATTTTATGGGAACTGTGCATTCATCCTTCTGCTGTTGGTGCTGTGAAAGACTTCATGGGAGCAGTTCTAAGACTAACAAATTGCCTTATGAAACGGTGGCCTTAATTTACTCTGGTTTGTTGACTGTTTCATTCATTTCCTTAATATTTCTCTTCATGCAAAGGAAAAACAGTGCAGTGGTAAAGAGTGTAATGGTTCTGAAGCCAGCTCCTTGGGTTTAAATCCCAGTCTGGCTACTTAGTTGTGTGACCATGGGCTCCTCACTTAACCTTTATCCCTCAGTTTCCTCATCCTATTGAGATGTAAGATTGCAACATGCCCAGTACATTCTAAATGCACTGTAAATTCTAGCTACACCTAAAGACTAGGTTTACATTTGTTGCTAGGGATCAAATGATAGGCAAGACCAACATCTTGCTCTATGGAGCTTTCTACCCGTATGGCTTAAGCAAATGACTTCACATAAGCCTCAGTTTAGTTATTTGTAATTGAGTGCCTCCCTCACAGGATTGCTGTGGGAATCATAGGAGATATGCTAAGGAAAAGGCTTAATAGAGTGCAGCGGGTATTAAACACTCAATGTGAGCTAATATTGTCCAGCAAGAAAGGCAGATAATTAAACAGCCCAAGTGTTGTAATAACTTATGGTAGTGAAGCATAGGGTGCTATAGAAGCACCCACTAGGATGTCTTAATTGAGCCCTGATAAATAAGAATGAGTTAGCCAGAAAAAGAAGGGCAAGAGAGTTTCCAGAAAAGTGAAGCCACTGGTTTAAACAAAGTAGAAGTTTAATATGGTGAAGACTAGGAACCGGGAACGAGTGGTAAGCTTTAAAATTGGAGAGGTAGGTAGAAATCTAGTCATAATAGACCTGTTCAGCTATCCTCAGAGTTGTACTTTATCCTGAGAAATGGGTGAAATGAGAAGCCATGTAATGGGCTCAGGTAGGGGAGTCATAAAACCAGAATGATCTTTTAGAAAGAGCCATGTTTCTGCAGAATATAGAATGGAATGGAGGGTCCACGACTGGAGGTAGGAAATCCTTTGGAGGCTGCTGCCTGTCCTAGGTTCTAAGATGGTGGCCCTGGACAGGGTAGAGGTAGGGAGACTCATATGCTTCCTTAGTCCTGCCATTTTGGTGAACACCTCATGTCTTCAGTTTGCAGTCCTCTTTTCTTCTTACACAGATTTCTCCTGTGACCATTTCCTTGGCTCACCTCTCACCTATTACAGTGAGGGGCATTTTTTGTCCTCCTGAAACTTCCCAAAACATCCTGCCAGGGCAGCAGACTCTGGACAGTTCACCAGAGTTTGCTGGTTTGAATGCTAATTGTCTCCCACAAAGAGTACAATTCTTTTTTTTAATTTTTAAAAATATTTCTTTATTTTTGAGAGAGAGAGAAAGATGGAGTATGAGCAAGGGTGAGACAGAGAGAGAGGGAGGCACAGAATCCGAAGCAGGCTTCAGGCTCCGAGCTGTCAGCACAGAGCCCAATGCAAGACTTGAACTCACGAACCATGAGATCATGACCTGAGATGAAGTCAGCCGCTTAACCGACGCGGAGGCACCCAGGCGCCCTAAAGAGAAAAATTCTTAATCAAATATTGCTTGAGGCTCACATCATTTGTTTTGCATGCTGCCATCTGGAGCTGCCCCCAGATAGGTCACGTGACCGAACTGCTGTAGAGATGATTAGGACTGCAGTTTTCCATCTAGAAAGTTAATGTTCACCTCACTGAGAGGAGTAGTGCAAGTACTTCATAAAATAAAATGATGAATTACCAACTTCTTCACCACCTGACCATACTTTGTCCAACTACTTAAAAATAGTTCCTTGAAAATGACTTGAGTGTTGGGCAATGGGGAGGGTGTATCTAGATCTTTCCTGGGAACCCAACCCACCCCAATCATTTAGTTCACCATGAGAGTTCAATGTGACTCGGCATAATCCGATATTGAAGTCATGGGTTGCGATAAGATAAGTGAGCAATAAATACCTTATTCAAATAAGAAGACATGGCATTTTAAAGGTTATTGGCCTCAATATTTTTCTCCTAAGCCATTATGGGATTTGGGGAGGGGGGAGTTTTATGGTTTGCTTTTGTTTCTGTTGTCATCTTTGTTCAACAGAAGCCCTGATGAGAATAGCCTCAAGCAAAATTGTAGGTAAAGGATGTGAATTTAGATAGTATTTCCCACTTTTTACTGCATTGCCAGCCTTTAATGCCTTGGCCCGATATTCTTTTAGAAGCAGGCCAAGCGAATGAACTAATCTCCCATAAGCCTTCAGTATGTTTGTCTTAGTGTAAGGTGTAGACACAGTCTCAGGGAAGCAAAGGTGATCTCAGACTCAGAAGGCCTGAGGAATTGGCTGAAAAACATGAATTCTGGGGTCATGAAACTAATAGGAGGAAGTCCGTCTCAGAACCAGTTCGGTTGAGATCAACGTCCAACCTGGGAGCCACGAACAGGAAGTCTTCCTCTCCTCCTCTCTGGCAATCCCCTGTGCAGTTTTGACATTTCACTCCACAAATCTTCCAGTACTCTAACTTCAGATCTTTAACTTCTGCTGCAGAGCAAGCGTCACTCTGTGGTAGGCCCAAAGCCCCCTTGGCCTAAATTGTGTTCAATCATACCTCTTGCAACTGTTGTCTACTCCAAAATAATAAACTTATAATCCCTTTCTCTAAAAGCATTTCAAGTTCATGGAGTCTTCAGTCTTTATCCCTTTCCTAGTCTCAGCCCTTCCTAGCTTTAGGGCCTCTCTAATCTGAATTCCATTCTTTAATTCACTGAACTAAGTTCATTAGGTTTTTACTTCATGTTTGACATTGTTTTAGACCAATTGTTTTCATCCTTGGCTGTACACTGAAATCATTAGCAGACCTTTAAAAAATACTGTGCCTGGGGCCCAACCAGAGTTTCCAATTTAAGTGGTTCAGGAATTTAAATGTTTATTTATTTAGAGAGAGACAGAGCATGCGCATGAGCAGGGATGAGGCAGAAAGAAAATCCCAACAGGCTCTGTGCTTTCAGTGCAGAGCTGGACCTAGGGCTCGATCCCACGAACCATGAGATCATGATGTGAGCTGAGGTCTGATGCCTAACCCACTAAGTCACCCAGGTGCCCCCTCGGCATCAGGAGTTTCTAAAGCTCTCCCTGTGATTCTAATCCACAGATAAGGTTAGGGACCACGGCTTCAGGGATCAGAGACACAGCCCTGACCAAGAAAATAAGGCAGAGCTCATATTCTAATGAGTTCAAATTCTATTCTTCCTCTTATTACAGCTTTAATACTCTCACCAGTTTACCCTTGTACTAAACTTGCTTTTCCAGGTCCTGATCCCAGATGAAACCATCTCTACTCAAGCACCCAGGCATCCTGGCACAGCTGTGTTAAAGATATAATTCTGCTGATTAGCTTCATTATATATTTATGAGTGCCATCCTCAGCTTGGCTCTCAACATTGGCAAAGTTTTACTTATATTTTGCCAGCTTCCTTTCTCATTTCTGAAAGCAGATATCTCAAATCTTCCTCTCTCCCTTAAAACCCTATTCAAGATCCTGCCTCTCTCTCTCTCAGGCATTAACTCAACCTCTTATTTAACAAAGAAAATAGTATAAGTAGTAAACTCCTTCAACACTCCTCCTTTCCACCTTAACATTATAGCTTTCCTCTCTCTTGTATCTTTCATTTCTTTCCATGGCCAAATCCTTTTTTACTCTCTACAGATGTGCTCAAGTATTTGCCTATGGAACCTGCTTAGAATCAGTCTATTCCCTTCCCATTCTTTCACTGACCTGTATCTTGAAAGGATTCTCTGTACTTGCAGCCTCCACCTCCATTTCTCTGCTTACTCTCCCTGAGTTGCCATTTGACTTCCACTGCTATGACCCTACAGCTGTGCTTTCCACACTTTCCCATGCCATGGCAACCAGAGGAAATTATTATATTTATCTGACATCCTGAGGACCCCAATCAAGGTTGCTTCAGCCCCTATTCTGGCCATGTTAACAACGTAAGGGGCTTATTTCTCAGCTCACCTGCAATGGCTCATGGCTTCGCAGCCTTCCTTGTCCTACCATATGGGAAACTCTGCTTCACTGAAACTGTTCTGGCAGAGGACACCAGTGACCTCACTGACAAATGCAGTGTTTGCTCCCCTGTCCTCATCCGTTCTGTAACAGATTATTGATCATGACGATTCTTTATTTAAAATGACCACAGTTTGGTCAAGACAATGTGGAATTAGAGGCCAGGAAGTAGGTGGAGATGAGAAGAGCAGGCTACTTTCCTTTCACTGTCTCCTTGATTAAAGCCCAGTTGTTTGAGAGAAATCTGCTATCAACAGACAATGCCTGGGAATCTGTGGTCAGATTACGTGGCCCACGGAAGGTCATTTGCTACAGGCAAAGGGGCCGAGTCTTCATTGGCCAAACAATTGGTAAATTGTGACACTCAAGAATCATTTTGTATATCATTGTACCCCTAGAATGCTTCCACAAATTAATTCTAATTAACTTAATTAAGATCCCGAGAACGGATTATTTGTATATTTCTGAGGAGAGGCCTTTTAGGGAGTCTTTGAATCACAAACCTTAGGAGGATTTTTATTGTTTGTGTGGTTTAATTTGGGATTATCTGGGGCATACCTGCATAACTACTTACCTTACCTTCATGGTGGCTTCTTTTTCTCCTAGTTACTGTAAAGATTAGGTTTAGCCTGACCAAAGGACATTTCCTACGAAAGTGACAAGGAATGTAATGTGAACAACTTGGCCACATTTCAAACGTATAGTAGTTGGTGTAGGAGAGGAGTTTGGGACAGAGATTGGTTAAGCTAAACTCTGAGGTCATTGGTCTTCATAATATGCCCTACTATGCATATTCCCAACTGGGCTGAGGATGCTGGAGTTCACTGCCTTTAGAAATACCTTATCATAAGGTGGGTGGCTCAGTTCATTGAGTGTCTTACTTCAGCTCAAGTCCCGATCTCATTCTCACGTTGGTGAGTTCAAGCCCCAGATGGGGCTCACTATTGTCAGCACAGAGCCCACTTGGGACCCTCTCTTCCCTTCCCCCTGTCTCTGCCTCTCCCCGGTTGTGCTCTCCATCTCAAAAATAAAACATTAAATATATATATATATATACACGCACCTTATCATAAAATCCCGTAACTGTCTGTCATAGGCTCCCAAAACTCTCTAGGGAGCTATGCTGGCTATTCTCAACTTGCCCTTCCAGATCCATTCTCACCCTTCTCAGCCCTGTTCTGTAGCCTTGGACCCTGAACTTTACTGACTGTCTCATCTGGCCTTCCTCGCCCTTCCGTTCCAGGTCAGTCACCAGCAGGAAATGTGAGGGCATGAGGAGAGAGAGGTCAGGGTCACTGTTCATCTCACTCTTTGCCCTCTGAATGGCTACCTTCCTCCACCTGAGGCCATAGCTTCTGTCTGGCAGCCCCTTTTCACAGTGCTAGCTCTTATTGGCACTGGAAACATCTTTCCCTCTCTTCCTCTTCAGGCCCAGAGGTGATAATGACTTCCCAGTGTGCCTGGGTGCTTCATCATTTCTTGTTTTATCTTTGTACCAGCCTCTCTGACTACATCCTTTATAAATAGCCCCTTCATTAAACTCTTCTTAGTTAATCTCTTTGGGTGTGCCAACTTTTTCCTGCCAAGACCCTGCCTATACGGGTATATGTATGGCCATTTGCCCATGGTGTAACATTTTAGTGAATATGATTACGATTATTATTCTGTGTTTTCCTCTTAGCTGTTTCTACTAATGCAATTTATGCAACTTAAATTACCTAGCATGTTTCAAAGGCTGTTGTCCTACAGGTGAAGGGGCAGTGGGAAGCCAGAAGCCACAAGTGGTTGGTGGGGACTGGGACTGGTAGACATAATGAAAGTGGGTTCTAAGCAGGTTGTCATGGGGCACATGAGCTGGAGTGAAAACCTTTGAAAACATATGTGAAATATATTTAACTTTAAATTACTTCTAGGTGTAATATGATCACATTCTGGTGAATGTAATTCTAATGTGTTCATCTTGTTTTCCCAACTGTATTGAGAGCACTTTGAAACCAGGGATATATGCTATACCTTTGTCTCCCTTATAAAACCCAGCATGTAGTAGGTGCTTGATAAACGTTTATGGGATAGATGGACTCAAAATAGGTGAAAAGTACAATTAAGTAAATGTATTTATTGAGTAGCGACAGATTGCTAAGTAGAGAAACCTAGAATATATATAATAAATAAGATAATTTTTTCTTCAGATTTAATCAGAGGAAAATTAAATATAATGAATGAAACCAGACCAATGAATAGAGGGTTAAAATAAGGACAAGATTAATTTATGAGAACTAGCTAAGAAAAGGCAAGGGCAGGAGAGAATGAAGAATGCCAGGTTGGGGGTAGCAGTGGATGATATAATGTTAAGAAATTAAATGGAGGAGTGCCTGGGTGGCTCAGTTAGTTAAGCATCCAACTCCTTTTTTTTTTTTTTTTTTTTAACATTCATTCATTTTTGAGAGAGAGCAAGTTGGAGAGGAGCAGAAAGAGAGGAAGACCAGAATCTGAAGCAGGCCCCAGGCTCAGAGCTGTCAGCATAGAGCCTAATGCAGGGATCACACCCACGAACAGAACTGAGAGATCATGACCTGAGCTAAAGCTGGACACTTATCCGACTGAGCCACCCAGGCACCTCAGCATCTGACTCTTGTTCTCAGTTTGGGTCTTGATCTCAAGGTTGTGAGTTCAAGCCCCAGGTCACGCTGGGTGTGGGGCCTACTTAAAAAAATTTTTTAATAGAAAACAATAGATTTTAAAAACACAAAAGAAAATAAGAAATGTTTTTAAAAATTATTAGAGGCAATTACTTTCTTCTGAATCTTAGAACATGCATATTCAATACTGAATGCAGACTAAGGAGCCATCAAAATTTAAGAGGATGTGTAAAGATATAACAGATGAGTTAATGATATATGAAAGTACTCTGGATTTTTTTCAGTGATGTTAGTATAAAAGCAGGTGTTATTTCATGCCAAAATTATAAATTATATATATGATATCATTTTTAGTGGCCACTGCCTAAAAACACACTTATGACTGGAGGAATTGGAAAAGCTGAGAAGTCAAAGATTTTCTTCTACTGTATGATTATTCACCGTCCCTGTCTCTTTATCCCTGACTATATTTAGTCACTAGGAAGTAACATGTAACTTATAACGATACACATGATTGATATAGTATTTATTACATACTAAAGGTCATTGGCTGGATATTTTCATATAGAAAGCACAGGATGCAATTATTACCTCCCTCCCTAGAAAGGGCTTGGATAAACAGGTGGACCTTGTACCTTTTGCATTAGACATCTCAGTTTGAACTAACGGCTAAAAAGCCAGATCTGCATAAAGTTCGCATGTCCTCCAGCACTACCATCCTCCTTCACATTTTAAATTAGGGGGAAAAAAGTCTATTTTAATTTGCAATTCAAATCCCATTCCTTTTGAGAAGGGCAAGGTGGGGTAAGGTGATAGAATCATACATAGTGCCCTAATAAACTGTGTGGAGAAGATGTGTGCACACACTCTAATTGGAATAGAACCAGAGAGAACAATTGGAGAGGCAGTGAATGGAGAAAGTGAGTGTGGCCTGGGAGGCTAGCAGGCTGTCCAAATGTGTCATGTGTCCTGTTAGGAGAGACTTGCCTGCTGTGGGTACCTGTCTGTGAAGTCTGGTCTTTAGTATGATTGGCTTAAAATTCAACTTTGCTAGAACAGCAAGATGACTGGCCCACTAGAGACTGACTCACAAGAATGATAGTCGCAGAACACTCTACACATTAGAATTTAACTATTAAGCTTGTTAGTAAATTCTCTTCCCCTAAACTCATCTGGAGGAGTGACTCACACAGGGAAGGAGTTTGGGAGAAGAATGGTGGGTGGTGACCCTCCCTCTTGAAAAGGAGTCTCCAGTCTCCCCGAGGAAGCTGATTAAAGTTGAAGTCCCTCCATCCTCCTCCCTCTTACCCAACCCCAGACAGCCTTGTGATTCTGACAGGCCCTTCCGAGATGGCATGATCCCAGGCTGAAAATTATGGCTAGTGCTTCTTTAATAAGAGTGCGGTTTGCTCAACAATACAGGGAAAAAGAGGTAGAGAATCATTACCTTGGGCTGGAATTTTCCAAGTTTTTTTTCAACATGCGAATCATCTCAGGCACAGACTTAAAATGCTGTCTGGAATCCCTCCCCTGAAAATTCATTAAGTCATGGGTGGGCTTCACATGATGATGATTCTTACAAAACTGGTAAGTTTGGGCAATGCTGCTCCAGGCTAATCTGTATAGGAATCAACTCATTGTCATCTTTTTTTTTGCTCCTGCTGAATTTTCTAAGGCACTTGTTCCCACTACCTTCTAGGAGACTCTCGGAACTATTTCTGCCATTTCTCATGTGGTCCCCACACATATCCCTTTATGGTGGAAGTGAATGTCCTACAATAAAAACAAAGCAATCTCAACATTAGCCAGTCAAGCAGACCCCAGAGGTTAGACCAGCTCTTACTTCTGGTTCAGGTACTATATTTCAAACAACCAGATTCTTCCACGTGATGGGTATTTGGTACTGTTCTCTTTAGCCCAATCCATTTATTTCCTTTCTACTCCTGGTCCATTCACAGCTGTGCCCTACGCTAGATGACTCCATGTCTTCCTATCTTGATCAGGAAAGTGTGCCCCACCCCCAACCTCCACCTCTACTGAATCTCTCTCTCTGCCTTCCCAAGAAGAGCTGCTCAGTACTTTTAAACCCATTTTCTCCTGCGTATTCCCAAAACATCGCCATGATTTGTCACTCATTGTCAAGTCTATCTAAGTGCAGGTGGTTATGGGCCAGTTAGTGGATTTTGGATCCGGAAGGAGAAAAAGAAGAGGAGCAGGGATCCTTATAGTAGCTTGGCCTCGGAATGGAACAGCCAGTATAAAATGAGACCGTTTGCACTAGGATTAATCTCCTCTTGACGTATCTCCAGAACTCTATTATGCTAATAAGTATGTCTCCATTTCAGCCTTGAGTTGTAGTACAAAAGAATACCTTTTACTGCCTTGCTTTCAGAAAGGGTCAGTGGGCTCCAGAAAATGTAGGCCATGGATTTAGGGAGAAAATCTCCCCCAATACCACTCACCTGCCTACTCCATCTCCATACATATTTCCATATAGTTATTTCTAGGATACTCTGTGACTTATTTCCCCTGATGTCCCTGACTCTATCCAAGACTCCCTAAACCCTTCTCCTATATCCTCTCAAATTCTCACTTTATGATCACAAATTCTCTTATCTGCTCAATCACGTCTCTGAATCTCCCCTATATCTTTTGGCCGTAAGTGAAAGCTAGGGACATGCTTTCCTTGCAGCCGCCAAGGATATCTGAATATCTTTTCACACTCTATGTCCGTTGGAGTTGAGAGGTGAAGGCTGTGTCTCTTTGATTTCTAGATGTATGTCTGGACTGAGGTTATGCCAGGCTTTCAAAAAGTGCCCTGCTTGTTTGAAGCATTCACGTCTTCTCTGCTATCCTCTTCCTCTCTTCATTCCCACTTGTGATTAACTGTTTGGCAGCTGATCTACAGTCTTCTACCCCTGGTCTGGCCATCATTCCGGGGAACCTCAAGCAGCCATGAGAACTGCTCTTCTAGTGCCCTGAACTTTCTCTTCTCCCTCCCTCCACCTCAGCCACCCACTCACAGCCACATTTCAGCCCTGCCATTGCCCAAACTGCTCAGATTAGTGGTTCATAATTCTCACCACCCAATCTCTTGTGCTTCCAACTTTTCTGTCTCTTACCCCTGGTTCACATTTCTGCAGTATCCCAGGATCTCCAGGTCATTCATCCTTTTTCTTGTCCCTTCCCCATCAGCCCCCTCGTAGTGGCTTTAAAGGCAGAAATAGTTCTGAGAGTCTTACTGCTTCTCCCCCTGACCTTTTATTCTCTAGTCCATTGCTCCATTGACACTTTCCTAGACTCCCTCCCTGCCTGCCTGCCTATCCTATCCACCACCCCCATTTCTCAGTGTCTGTGCCCAGGTGTCTGAGCGCTGCTGGAGAAGGACATTCTTGGTACTACCGTAGCTTGACCTGAGTCTTCAGTAGCATCTGCCAAATTTATATTTTTCTAGTCAGTTCACATTCCTACTAGGCAGTGTGGCTACTTCAAACTGTTTTCATTCTTTCTAAAAACCATCCACCTCTTCCACTTTCTTATTCTCAGTTGACTCTGTCACCTTAGGGTCAGCAGAAAGGTCCTCCAAAGATGTCCCCACCTTAATTTCTGGAACCTGTGAATATGTTACATTACATAGCAAAAGGGACTTTGCAGATGTCATTAAGATTACGGGCTTCACCATAGAAAGAGTAGCTTGAATTATCCAGGTGGGCCCAGTTTAGTCACAAGTCCTTTAAAAAACAGAGACCTTTCTCCAGCTGAGGCAAAGACACGTGGCAGAAGAAGTCAGAACGGTTCCAAGTGTGGGAAGGGTTCAGCACGCTGCCGTCGCTAACTCTGGGGCAGATGCCCCTGGCTGCCAAGGGTGGCCTCCCGCTGCCAGCCTGCAGGGCAACAGAGGCCTTGGTTCTGCAACCAGAGGGAACTACTGCTAAGGGCCTGAATGAGTTTGGAAGCTTGCCACAGCCTACTGATAAGAGCCTCTCCTGCTCCTGGTTTCAGCCTCGTGAAACCGGAAGCTGGGAAACTCAGCAGAGAGTTTGGAGGGCTTCCGACGTGAAGAACTGTGAGGTAGTATTTTATGTTGTTTTAAGCTCCTAAGTGTGTGATTTGTGATTTGTTACAGCAGCAATTGAAAACTAATATACCCTCCGAACTCCTAAAACAATGGAAGCATGGGAAGGAATGGTTTCAGCTTCCTATACGCAGTCTACAAACATGATTTCCAGGCTTCTTTTTCCCATTCCCCTCTTATCTTAGAGGAGCTGTTCCTTCTCGTCTGTTAGGCCGTATCTTCCTTCTGTGTTGTGGGTACTATCTTCTCCTGACTTCTCCTGAACCTTGACTACAGATTATCTTCCCCATTGTCTCTCTCTTTGTCTCCTTTACTGATACCTTCCCATCAGCATTCAATCAGCTGTAGATCAATTTTAATATATCTATATTTTTTAATGTTTTATTTATTTCTGAGAGAGAGAGAGAGACAGTGTGAGCAAGAGAGGGTCAGAGAGAGAGGGAGATACAGAATCTGAATCAGGCTCCAGGCTCTGAGCTAGCTGTCAGCACAGAGCCCGATGCGGGGCTCGAACTCACGAACTGTAAGATCATGACCTGAGTCAAAGTCGGACGCTTAATCGACTGAGCCACCCAGGCGCCCCAAGTTGTAGATCAATTTTAGAACATTTCATCACCCCAGAAAGAAAACTCGTACCCATTAGCAGTCACTTCTCATCTCCTACCAAACCCAAGTTGTATTTTATAAAGGTATTTGGTAATGCTTTGGCACCTCTGATGGACCAGCACTCTAGGAAGCCAAGTCAGCTTCCACTCCAGCCAGCCCCCTGCCAATCCCAGCTCTTCCTCCAAACCCAGCTCTTCCTCACTTCCCCTCATTCAGATTCCAGCCTGCCTTGGCATAATCAATCCCCCACTGGTTAAGGTTACTGGTTAAGGTTAAAAACCCATCTGCAGTGTTTTTCTTTACCGTCCCTCTAATGTTGGGCCCTCTCTTAGACTCTTTTCTTCTAACTCTGGATGCTATTTCCAGGCCATCTCATTTTTTCCCCCTTAGGATCTACATGCTGACTATTCTAAAATTTCTATCTCCAGTTCATGCCTCTTTTCTGAGTTCCAGATTAACATCATCAGCTGCCCACTTGACATCTCCATTTATACAACCCACATCTCAAAATGTTTTTTTTAAAAACCATTCTCTGCCTTCACAAACCTGTTCCTCTCTTGGCATCCTTTGTCTTGGTAAAGGGCACCACCATCCACCCAAGTGCTTAAGCAAACAAAAAGGAGCGGGAGTCATTTTTGGTTCTATCTCCATAGCTTATCAATTGCAAATTCTGTTCATTCCACTTCAAATCCACTGTACTTCCTGCAATCCCATTTCCTAGTGCAGACCATGGCCATCTTGCACCTGGGCTGCTGCGAAGGTGGGAGCTGTCCCCCTACACCCTCCCAGTCTTCCTCTAGGCCAGAGGTAGGTGGACAATGATATTAAATGTAGCACAGTACTTTCATTTTTCTGAAGACTCAACAGTTCTATTTAACATAGAACGTTTGCACACATAGTATAGTAGTACTAATATAAACAAGATAGTCCAAGAGTTTCCATTGATACAAAAATGTAAAACTATTATGCTAAACTCCCAAATTAACAGACTACCAGATTGAGACTAAGTTCAGTAACACATACATGTAGAAGCATATACAATTTTTTGGCATACCACACTCACAGGATACATGATATAGTGCTAAATTTTAAAAATCAGAATAAAAATCCTCTGTATGATGTTGTTCAAATTATCTTAACAATAGAAATTTAAGGAAAGGAAATTAGACACAAATGTCTACAGTGGTTATGTTTTTTCACTTTTCAATTGTTTTATAATACGATAATATCTTATTTTTTAAAAAGTTTAAAGTAAACATGTTTTTAAAACTAAAAAATTGTTAAGTATTGGGGCACTTGGGTGGCTCAGTCAGTTAAGTGTCGACTTTAGATTTGGGCTCAGGTCATGATCTCCTGGTTCCTGAGTTCCAGCCCCATGTCTGGCTCTGGGCTGATGGCGTGGAGCCTGATGGAGATGGTCTCTCTCCCTCTCTCTGTCCCTTCCCCGTGCTTGTGCACACACGTGCATGCTCTCTCTCTCTCTCAAAATAAAGAAACATTAAAAGAAAAAAGTGGGACGCCTGAGTGGCTCAGTCGGTTGAGCTGTGGACCCTTGGTTTTAGCTGGGGTCATGATCTCACTGTTTGAGTGAGGCTCTGTGCTGACAGTGTGGAGCCTGCTTGAGAGTCTCTCTCTCTCTCTGACTCTCTCTCTCTCTCTCTCTCTCTCTGCCCCTCCCCCACTCAGGCTTACTCTCTCTAAATAAATAAATAAACTTTTAAAAAAGTCTTAAAAATAGTATGCTAAATGAGAAGACTTATATCTGTGTACATGCAATTTAAGGAAAGGTGTCAAAAGTGTATACTTTGAAGCCAGAAATTACTGGTTTATGCCTTAGTGATGCTACTTACTTGGATGTGATCTCAGGAAAATGATAATCCCTCTTATATTTGGTTCCCTCAAATGTAGAGGAAGGCATTGTGAGTACCTAACCTCAGATCATTGAAGTTTCTACATTTTATTCGTTGTTAACATATGAGAAAGCCAATTATTCATCTTAATTTCTATGTTTTGAAAAATAGTGACCTGGCCTTACAGAAAGAGGATTAAATGAAATAATACAGCTAAAGCAATCTGCATAGTCCCTGGCATATAATAATAAGGACTCAATAAATGGTAAGTATTTGATCTTTGGATGGGCCTGGCACAAAGTGAATATCTGAAATTCCAAATCCGGAAGGTGAACAGCTTTAATCGGTAGTTGTTCTGGATGTCATTGTCTCTCCAACTAGACTGTAAACTTCCTATGCCGTGGACTTGCATTACTGTCTTCTACGTTCTAATACTGCTTGTGCTGAACAATAGTCGGCAAATACAAGTTTCCCCTTCACCCTCTGCCCTTCTATATTTCCCTGTTAAGAGGTCATATAGTTTGGTTCTGAAGTTTTTCATGTGAGTGGTGTCTGTTTCACAAAAATGGTACATGTGTGTGTGGTGTGTATTTTCCCTCTGCTTATATTTTTCAGTGATTATACTTGTCACTAATAGGACAGTTTTCTAAAGTCAGAGCCTATGGGACTATTTTATTCTTTTGTTGCCTACATAATATCCCATAACATGGAATCACTTCACTATTGGTTTGGTTCCTTAAGGCTGTTCATTTGTTTATTTCACTCATTGACTATTACATGCCAGGCACTATGTGGGATCCTGGAAAAATTATAAATAATGCTGTAACAAACATTCTTTTTTTTAAACATTTATTTATTTTTGAGAGATAGATCATGAGCAGGAGAGGGAAGAGAGAAAGGGAGACACAGAATCTGAAGCAGGATTAAAAAAGTCTGTCACCCCAGAGCCCGACACAGGGCTCAAACTCACGAACTGCGAGATCATGCCCTGAGCCAAAGTTGGCAGCTTAACTGACTGAGCCACTCAGGCGCCCCTGCAACAAACATTCTAATGCAAAATTTTTTAAAGAAAACTTTCCCATTGCTAAGACCTATGTTTAGAAGATGCACATGATGATTCTTAGATAAACAATGTTAATAAACATTGTTGGTTGAGTCGATGATTTAGGTATGTCCAGAGCAGGAGTTAGTATAAGAGGAGATAAGTACTGCAAATGTTTCCCTAACTTAATCAGTATGTTTTATCATAACAAAGAGAGATCTATAAAGTGTTATTTACAGTATGTACTGGTTTAGAAAAAATTGACAAGAACACACTAGTCAGCTGTTTTTTTCCCTTAGAGCATTCAGCATTATAATTTTTGGAAGTTGACTAATCAAGGACTTAGTAAACTTTGATACATTGTAAGAACAGAAACTTTAAAAAAAGCACTTCTTTCTGTGAGGACAAGTCACTGGTTTTTTAAAACATAGAAATTAAGATGAATAATTTGCTTTCTCATATGTTAACAATGAATAAAATGTAAAAATTATGCAACTCAATCACAATTATACTATTACATTTACTGGAGAATATTTACATCAATAATAATATGCCTAATTA
Organism: Hyaena hyaena; assembly: GCF_003009895.1. Classification (NCBI taxonomy): domain Eukaryota; kingdom Metazoa; phylum Chordata; class Mammalia; order Carnivora; family Hyaenidae; genus Hyaena; species Hyaena hyaena. The sequence goes on along the minus strand of NW_024080778.1, from coordinate 2,226,670 downwards.
TTTATTTATATTAAACTGAGGCACAGCAATAACCACAAATCCAGGACTATCCATTAAGCAACTTTCTGGGGTCACCTGGGTGGCTCGGTGGGTTAAGTGTCCAACTTTGGCCCAGGACATGATCTCATGGGTTTGAGCCCCACTTCGGACTCTGTGCTGACAGCTCAGAGCCTGGAGCCTGTTTCAGATTCTGTGTCTCCCTCTCCCTCTGCACCTCCCCCACTTGCATACACGTGCGCTCTCTATCCCTCTCTTTCTCTCTCTCAAAAATAAACGTACAAAAACAAAACAAAACAAAACCAAAAACCAGTGATCCTCCCTGATGGAGCTGCGGGATTTACATCATGTAGTAAGACAGACAGGATAGCAGACTTTGTTTTGAACTTTTTGAGTTCATCATTGTGCAAAGGCCCAAAAGTCCACAACGTCATTTTTTGAGATCTGTAGAAAAACCTTACTTATACATATCTCCATAATGCCCAAATAGTTGAACATTATAAAGTAGGGAATCAGTGGGATATTCACCCAAACTCTCCTGTGGCTACACATTTGAATCTAGTCCCTCTATGTTACCAATGGACAGGACACCCAAGCTTCTGATTAGGTCTCTGATTCTCCACAAAAACTGTTACCTTGACTGCATCCTAGCAAACCAATCTGTTTGCTATTGTCTTCTGGGAAAAATGCCTGGGCTTTGTAAAACTGAAAACAACTCCTCCTGAAAAGGAAAAATAAACCCAAGGAAAATAAACTTCAACCGTTGGTGTTCTCTTTTGGGTTCTTACCTTTCTGCAGCTTTCAAGTGAGTGCATTTTTCACAACAAAGATGCTGAAACTTCGGTTAATTTCAGGAGCATTTTCATATGGGGGGAAGTTTCTGTAGTGGAATCTTACAGTTGTGTGTGTTGGAACTGCCCTGTGTATTTATTGTTGTTGTTGTTGTTATAGTAGTTTTTAATTACCATAGAAAAATGATTGTTTCCCTACATGATTTCTGCAATAGGCACCTAGAGATACCACCGGACTACTTTTGTTGATTATATGTAATCACCCATAAGCCAGTGCAAATTCTAAATATAATTACCCTGACCGGAAGTAGAAATGAACATATGAAACATTTGTCATTTAAATTCAATGAAGATTTGGCCAAATTCTCTCTAATTCATCCTAGACTCCGGAGACTGCCATTGTTTACTTCGAAAACTGCCCAGCAGGTGTATGAATAGCAACTCCAAGAAACATAGAGCCTTGACCATTTTTAAGAAGGCAACACCCCTTCTAAAAACATAACTGCTGATCTCATCAAAGAAACCACTGGGCCGCCTTGTGCTCCAAAAGCTGCGGAAGAGTGCAATGTTCACTTGAGCAAAGAACTACTCTCTCACTGTTTATTTTGGTTACGGTCTCCTGTTCTTAAAGAGAAGCAAATCAATTAACAGGACAAATGACACGGCGGTTAGTCACCGAAGGGAAAGTATTATTAGCCTCATTAACTTGGAGCACCCTTCCAGCTCACACCTAGAGTTGGCCACCGAGCGGACCTATTACTAACACTGCCAGGCAACCTTGTGGGGTTTGGAAACCCACCTCTTTGACCTAGGCCTGGCCACCACCCTTCGAAAAACCGCTGCCGTCCCCAAGTCCACTCACACCCACGTCAGGAAGCGGTTCCTGAATAAGGCGAGGCACGGGGTGGGGGAATCCCTTCCCCGCCCCATCCTTAAAAGTTGCTGGGAGCGGCACCCAAAGAACTTTCTCAGATTGATCTCTGTCACCGCTCGGGGAGGTCTGCCCCGGGCCCTCAGGCTTTGCGCCCGGAGCCAATCGGCCGTGCCTGCCAAGTCCCTCCTTCCTAGCACCTTTAATGGTTGAGAGAGGGGAGGGTCGGCTGGGCTTTTCTTCTTAAGAAGTCGCACCGGTTTTTCGAGCTCCGCTCTGCGCCCGGAGAGCCACAGCAGCGGGGACGGCCGCTGCCACCACCGGGCCGCGGGTGAGTCACTGTTTGGAAATGGAGTGGGCGGGCGAGGGTGTGAGAGAATGAATGATGTCAGGAGCGCGCAGGGCGGCGGGCGGGGAGAGCGGGCCGCCGGGCCGCGGTAAACACCGAGCGCCGCGCCGCGCCGCGCCGCGGGCCGAGCGGGCGGGGAGACCCCGCCCTCGGCGCGCACGGAGCCGTGCTCGGCCGCCGAACCCGGCCCCGCGCTGCAGCGCCGCCGGGAGCGGCCTCGGGGGCGGCGGCCGCGGGCGGCGAGCGGAGAGCGCCTTCCTAGGCGGGGGGCCGCGGCGCGCACGGCGAGACCCCGAGCAAACTTTCTAGCGGCTTCGGTCCGGGGGTGGCTGCGGCAGCGGGCTCCGTCCCCTGGCCGATCCCGCCCCGGAGTCGCCGCCTTCGGCCGGGAGCATCTGGAGCCCCAGGCTGAGAGCGGGTGAGGAGCGCCCGGAGGGGCCGGGAGAGGAGACCGGGCTGAGAAGCGGTGCGGCGGCCGCGGCGCGGGGAGGGGGAAGGTGGATGGCGAACGCGGACGTGGCTCTAATTCGGCCCCCGCGCGCCCCGCCCCAGGGCATCCTTCTCCAGGTTTTGCCTGCTGGGGTGGGGAGGCATGTGTGGCCGAGTCCTCAGCTCTGAGCGTTCGTCTCATTCATTTGCAACCATTTCGGGTAACTCGGTCCTGGCGTTGAAAGGACACAGATTAAACCGTGCATTGTCCAGAGCCACTCCGAAGGGCAGGACTGAAGTTCAGGAGGTGGAGGAGGGACTGTCTTGTTCTTTTCTGAGAGCCACTTACTGACGACGTGTGGACAGTAACAGTCCAGCCCTGGGCTGATCACCCTGAAGCCTTTCAACGGTTTGGCATTCCCGAGTTACTCGGCTTAAGGAAAGGGAGGGTAGGTTTCTCAGCCCAAACGGGTGGGAGTGGACGCGTCTACCTCTCCGAGCTGCGGACCCTTGTCAATTACCTGCGGCGACCCTTTGAAACAACTCAAATGTTCTGCGGTCTTTTCTTTCTGTTCATCAGTCTTGGCCATTCTTCTGTTTCATCTTGCTTGCTCTAATATGACCTCAAAACGTTTTGACGTTTATGCTAAATTTTGAAGACATTCAACTGTTTAGTGACTCCAGGATGACTGTGGATTTTGAATTTGAACTTTTCAAATCCTGGGTGTCGCTCGCAGTCTCTTCTAGTAACGGTGGGTTCTCAGTCACGTTAAACACTCTGAACCAGTAAAATGGGACTATAACTACAGATGAGACTAATGAGAGTTAAAGTGAGAAAGACCTATCATAATGTATGGCCCCACGTAGACCCCAACAAATTGTAACTGTTTATGTATAAATAATAGTGTGTTCAAGAGCTGGCTTGGGTGATAACCAGTTAATTGACACAGAATGTCCTGCTGAGTAAACTTGGTGGACTATGGTTTAGTGTGGGAAATCCTTTGGCAAGTTCCTCAGATCTTCAGGAAGTTAAACCTTTCATTGTGGACACCTGAAAGGTTATGGTTGCCACCCCACTTCAGGGGAACTGCTTGTTCACTGTTTAAAGAGAGTCAGAGCCACGGCTGAAACTGACAAACCTAGAATTTGCAGGAAGACGGGATGGGTGGAAAACCCTAACTTTACCCTTAACTTTTTCCCCCCCTGAAATGAACAGAGCAAAATTTACTTTTCATAGTCCTTACCTTGGTTTGCTGCTAGCCTTACCTCACGGTAGTCTTCTGGTTGAAGTGTTGTTTTACGAGTTAATATTTAATTTGGTTTCTTTAGTTTTCATTTTTAAGTAAAGCTGGTTGACTTATAAACACGGAGGGAAACACTGGACACCTTTGGGCTGCTGTCTCTGGCCTCAGTTTCTCTTCGGGGATTTTATAAAACCCCTTGGAAGTATTTGGAGGGATGGGAAGTATTTGCTTGGGTGATATTGAAAACAGTTGTTCTTAACCATATCTAAAATAGCTTTGAGGTTCAAAGGTCAGAGAAATTTTCACACCCCATGATGTAGAAGGGTCTTAGGCTTTGGAGTCCAGGACACCTGAGGCTATGTAGGTGGTAACCTACTTTCCCTATTTGAGCAAGTCACTTCAACTCTGGAGTTTTCCCGATACTTTAAATAAAATATAGAAGGGAAAATAGAAATAATCTTACATCTATAAAATAGACAATGGAATACAAAGGAGAACTTTTTAAAAATTTTTTAAGTTTATTAATTTATTTTGAGGGAGGGAGAGAGAGAGCATGAGAGCATGAGGTAGGGAGGGGCAGAGAGAGGGAGAGAGAATCCCAAGCAGGTTCCACACTGTCAGCACAGAGTCCAAGGTAGGGCTCGAACTCATGAACTGTGAGATCATGACCTAAGTGGAAATCAAGAGTCCATGGCTTAACCAAGTGAGCCACCCAGGAGCCCCTGGACTTTTTCTTTTTTAAAAAAGTGATACTTTGAAGGGAGTTTTGGTTTGGGGGAGAGGGTTGACAATTACTAGACAGTTTCAGACTAGAGCAGCCTACCTACCTTTGTCTGGTTCTCTTATGCGGATATTGAAGCCTCTAACCTGAACTGTCATTTATTCACTCCATTGAGTTGGTGAGCATTTAGTGAACAGATCCTATATTCTAGTCACTGTGCTAGGTACTGGTGATACTAACATGAAGGAGATATTGTAACTCTCCATGAAGGCTATAGTCCAGTACAGACTGCCGCTTGGCTTTGAAAATAGAGGAGGGGGAAAGAAGCAGCAAAAAAGAGGAGATGGTGGGGAATTGGGAGGAAACGGAATGTGACTAGGCTGCCTCCCACTAATGGCAAGATCCAGTGGCGTTCTAATGAGTCCCTAAATGGGGCTCATAAATTCATAAGAGTATGAACAATGCAAGTATGCCTTCCTTTGTCCAATAAAAATATCATAGATAAGTTTGGCTGTTAAGTAATTTTAACAAATTTGTTTAAATGAACTCTGATGACTAAACTCAGCTCACCAAGACCTATTTACTGTGAGCAAAGCTCTACGGTAGATTTTTAAGAAGATAATAACTGTATGAGAATATTCCAATTTATTGAATTTCCCCCATATGATAAGTATGTTACTTATGTAAGTTTAAAAGTACAGATTAAACAAACCAGCTATCACCCAGAAAATCACTTAATGTGATATCCTCAATTTTTTTTTCACCCCTGTGAACATATACACAAAGAGCTGCCATGTATTGAGAACACTGGTTTAGATAAAGTAAATAACTTTACTGAAGTTGCACTGCTAGAAAGTCGTTCTGTATAAAACTGAGTTTGTTCTGTATACTTTATTTTCTAACTTTTTTTCATCAAAAAAAATGGACGTCCTTATCACGAAAATACTCTTATACAGCAGCTTTTATAATTTTCTATTATATGGCTGCATCCCAGCTGAACCAATTGCCCATTTTTAGACAGATAGTTTGTTTCTAGTTTTTGCTATTTTAAGCAACTCTGCATTAAGTATCCTTCTCTATATCTACTGGTATGTAATCCATGATCACTTTAGCCATTTTGCATTTTAAAAAGTGAATTATAATGTTCAATTTAGCTGCCTTTTTAAAAATGATATTCAGAATTAGAAAACTTTCTCCTCTTTCTTAAAAATTTAAGAGTTTTCCTTTCTGTGTTCCTTTAGTGTTTCTCATAAGATCTCAGCAATAGGATCAACATTCTCTGTGGAGCTGCACAATAGGTCAGTAGCTCATTACGTAAGGGATTTATCTGATGAAAACAACACACAGGCTCTCTTAAAGAGCTATTTGGGCTTGTATTTTGTTATTAGCTATAACATTAAACTTTTGTGGGGAAATATAGCAGATTGGAGCATTGCTAATTTTGCCTGGTAGCTCTCTGAAAGAAATTCTACTTCTATGATTTGCCTCCTTCATACCCAGTAAGATGAACAAGTTAAATACTTCAGACATTGCATTTAGCAGATTTATCACTACACTAGCTTTAGACTAAACTCCATCACTTTTAAATAGGTCACCTTTTAAAAACCTTATGTGTTTAATCTTTTGAAAAGCATGTCTTTGGTAACACATTTTGGGGTTGATTTAATGAAAGTGCAATAAATTTCCACTAGCTAATTTTCATTATAGTTATAAAGCATTTCTTCATTTATGCATTCTCATGTTTTATTATTCTGTCGTACCCTCTTTGCTACCTGGAGTCAGAATTTAAATTTTGCTTTGGGTTTATATTTCCATTTCCAATGCTAGTTACTCTATTCTTATGGTTTTAATAAAGGATTTTGGATTATGCGTAGTGTTCAATTTAGTTTTTATACAGAAACTCGGATCAGTTCTATTAATATCTATCAATGACTTTCCTAGAATGAAAATACACAGTAATCTGTTTTTGCTGGTTAGTTTTCCCCTGCTACTATACCCTAATTTGATGATTTGCTGACAATTTAAGATTCAGCTTTACAATTTTGTTTCTTTGTTTAATCATGGCACTCAAAACTTTCAAACCATATTTGGCACATGCTAAGATATTTTTTTAAAAAGAAGCATTAAGTGGATTGAGTGTTATATATATATATACATCTTTTTTCCCCAATATACCCCTTTGTACTGTTAAAAAAAAAAAAGAATAAAACGATATATTAAAATTGTTAAAGAGGAGGTAACAAATTCAAAGCCAAAGTGTCAGAAAAGACAGCCAGGTATGAAAAGTCAAATCAGGTGAGAGACTCTGGAAGGACCCCTTCAGGTGATTGTCACTTCTTTGCCTGGTCCTTTGTGTGCTGAGGTTCATTTATGGTGATACATTTCAGCTGTGGAAAGAAAGATGCCCAGATGTCAAGTGTAGCCTCAGGCAGAATTGGGAAGGAGCTGAAATACCCACCTTAGGGTATCCTTGACTCTTCAGTTTATTTGGCTGTACTCGCTTCACCAGGAAAGTGTTCCGTGAGTATCTGAAGAAAAGCAAATTCCTATCCAGTTGAAACTGTGGAACTGGAGGCATCATATTTATGGAAAATTGGGAGAGAATGTCTACCCCTGGAATTTAATTACCTCTTTAATTTTTTTTTAACTTTTTTAATTTATTTTGAGATCAAGAGTGCACAAGCAGGTGAGGGACAGAGAGGAGTGACTGGACTCCTATACCACCAGCACAGAGCCTGATGCAGGGCTCGAACCCACGAACCGTGAGACTGCCTTGAGCTGAGATCAAGAGTTAGATGCTTAATTCACTGAACCACCCAGGTGCCCGTACCTCTTTTTAAGATGATTAGAAATGCAAAATACGTGATACGAATTAAACTTTTGAAAAGCTTTTCCTCAAATGGGAAGGAGCTGAAGAGAGAGGTAGCCCTGGAGATGGAGAGACAACTGCAGAGACCAAGACGGGAATGTGCCAGAGGCAATTCCGTGTCCTGAGGCCTGCTCAGGGTTGGCTCCTCCTCTTGGAACTGGGGTCATGGATGACCCCTGAGGGTCTTACCTGGCAGGTGTGAAAACGTGTCAGAGACCTCCTTGGCCTGTTCTGCCAAGGAGCATCATCCTGGGAAGGCACCTCTTAACACACACTCCACTGAATGGGTTAAGGATCCTTGTCCTTAACCTGGGAATTACTTTAAGCAGGTAATCTGATCTAACACCTGATCTGATCTAACACCTAGAGAAAATGAGAAGGAATGAGTTTTTATTTAGGGTAGGGACACTAGTCAAAGAGTATGTGGTTTTGGATCATGGACCACTTAGTGAATTGAAGGGCCGTGAAGGCATACCTTTAGATGGCAGCCTGTCCAAAGAGAAGTGGAGACCTCTCCGGGAGACACTTGCAGCAGTAGTTGAACTTGAAGCCAGGCCCTTGACACAGAGCTCCACCTCCAAGCTTCACCACACCCAGAGGCTGGAGCTAATCTGGGAAAATAGTGACGGTGGAATAATGGCAGATAGTCTGAGGTAGTTTTTTTTCATCTACACTGGAACCTCTCTTCATCTCCAGACTGCCCTGCAAAACAGAAACTGTGCTGTCTCCACTGTGGAGATAGGGAAACCATTTTTAGAAAGGTTAACACGCTCAAGGCTGCAGAGCTGGCTGGAAGTAGAGCAAAGGTTTGAAGGGAGAGCCGGCTATTCTAATGTCCCGCACGGGCTGGCCTGACATCCCTCCAGGCTTCCTGTAATCTTTCCACTGGCTTTGAAGATGTGGCAGTTTTTGGGGGGTGAGGGGGGGGGATACTTTGATGCGGGATTGTATGTTTACCACCCCATCTTTGGGGATGCTTCTCTGGTCTCTGCTCACCTCAGTCATGAAGTAATGCCAGAGAGATGAACCACACAGGCTTAGTCCCACCTGGACAAATGCAAATCTCAGAAAACACTAGCAGCTGTGTGAAATATATGGTCTCAGGGCCTCCTAAGGAAAGATGCACTCATCAGGGAGGACAGTAGGGTGTCCTGAGTCCCAACACCACCCCTCACCACTAGGTGACCTTGGTCAAGCTTCCTCAGATGAACCTCCATTTCCTAGCTATAAAAATTGAATAAAGTATTCACTTCAATAAGCTGACTGTAAGATGTATAAAACTTTGTGAGTAAAACTTTGAGGGTAATGCTTGGTTCGTAGTAAATACTCAGTGGCTTAGCTTTCATTATTTTTTTTGTATATAACCTGCATCTCTAACTTTTAAAATAAAGGGTTCAATGCTATTACCTCAAAAATCAAATTATTTCTCATTATTTTTTTAAATGTTTATTTTTGAGAGAGACAGAGCGCAAGCAGAGGAGGGGCAGAGAGAGAGGGAGACACAGAATCTGAAGCAGGTTCCAGGCTCTGAGCCGTCAGCTTAGAGCCTGATGCTGGACTTGAACTCACGAATCCATGAGATCATGACCTGAGGTGAAGTCAGGCACTTAACCAACTGAGCCACCCAGGCGCCCCATCATTATTTCTTTTCCAACAGAATAGCCATTCATCACATCATGCCTGTATTGGTAGGGTCTGGGTCCTGTCCTTCACCCTTCCCTCCTCCTCATCAGGGTTAAAATGAAATAATTGAAGTTGTTTGTGCACCACCATTGAATTCAAGAACTTTCATAAGAACTATATAACATCATCTGTGAATGCTGAAAAGCTTTCAAAGTAGCAATCACAATATGCCAGCCCTCTCAGCAGATGCTGGTAGCGTTAATGTAGCACAATTGCCGTGCCTTACGGAGCACAGCCTTCTGAAGAGTATTGTACCATGAACACCACTGTCCCAGAAAATGCCCAGGGCCATTAAGAATCACAGACCCCACTGTCCTCCCCGATGCTGTGAGTCTTTCTTTAGGAGGCCCTGAGATGGTTTATTTCACACAGCTGCTACTGTTTTCTGAGATTTGCATTTGTCCAGCAAGTTGTTTAATGTCCAGTTATGACCACCCCAGTAGCTACCCAACTTTAATAGCAAAAAAGATCATTGTTTTTGTTAAAAAATTATGTGTGTGTATAGATAGATAGATACATATATATCTGTATATATATGAATATATCTGTGTATGTTTATAATATATCCTCTATGATGGATTAGTGCTGAGAAGTACATTCCTTTAGAATGTAGTTTGGCAAGTTATAAGCAGCCAGCAGGAACATTTAAAATTTTATTCACCAAATATGTAAAGCACTCACTATTTGCCAGGGTTTTTGTGAGCATTTAAAACTTCTCTACTTCTCCCAAAACATTTTGAGGCTGATATTATTATCCCCATTTGGAGGATCCCCATTGAGACAGAGAGTTTAAGTCATTTGTCTAAGGTCACACAGCTGATATGAGGCCAAATTAGGTTTTGAAAACAGACAGTCTGGCAGCGGAGTTGAATCATTGCACTGTTGCTTATGGAGTCTAGCATGTAGGGGCACCTGGGTGGCTCAGTTGGTTGAACATCTGACTTCGGCTCAGGTCATGATCTCATGGTTCATGGGTTAGAGCCCCACAACAGATTTTGCAATGACAGTACAGAGCCTGCTTCGCATTCTCTCTCTCCCTCTCTCTCTCTCTCTCTCTCTCTCTCTCTCTCTCTCTCTCTCTGCCCCTCACCTGCTTGCTCTCTTTCTCTCTCAAAATTAAAGAGGCATTAAAAAAAAAAAATCTAGCATGTATGTCACAATTTGGGTCCTATTTGTGTTCTTGCACATGCAGTTTTATCAAAGGAAACATCACACCTGTCCAAATGTGCCATCAATTCCTTGTGATTTACCATGCAGAGGATTAAACTAGGTCCTGTATCTCAGTATCAGTATTGAAAGGTGGTGATGCTTAATTTTCAATACAGACTTAGTTCTCTAACAGTTTCTGAGTGTTCAGTCAGGATTGGTGTTGAGTGTGGAAAAGAAGTACATTCTTCCATTCCGCTGATTAGTGTACATGGCTCAGCAAGATTTGCAATTTTATGCCTGCTACTCTAATGATAGATTTAAAAAATTTTTTAAGTTTATTTATCCTTGAGAGAGAGAGAGCAGGGCAGGGAGGAGGGAGAGCAGAGAAAGGAAGAGAGAGAGAATCCCAAGCAGGCTCTGCACCGTCAGTGGAGAGCTCAGTGTGGGGCTCGAACTCGTGAACTGTGACGACATGACCTGAGCAGAAGCTGGACGGTCAACTGACTGAGCCAACCAGGTGCCCCATGATATTTAGTTTGTAAGTTTTAGGGCTTTCACCTGCTATAAAATAGTTGAAAGTTCTTTGGGCGGAAAGTATTTGTACATGAGAGGTTTCATTGACTGTCTTCTGATTGGTGTTGGAGATGGTGGTTGGCAGAATCATGGCTGCCCAATGGCTGCCCAGAGGTTTACATCCTATCCACTATGTTACATGGCAAGGGGGAATTAAGGTTGCTAATCAGTGGATGTTACCACATGGAGATTAGCCTGGATTATCTGGTTGGACCCAGTGGAAAAGAGAAGCACAGGAGTCAGAACCAGAGAGTCAGAACTAACAGTTTTGAGTTTAAAAAAACTTAAAGGAACATTGCCGGCTTTGGAGATGGAAGGGCACCATGAGCCAAGGAATGTATGCAGTCTCTCGAAGCTGGAAAAGGCAGGGAAATAGATTCTCCCTTGGTGCCTCCCAAAAGGAGCATGGCCCTGCTTACACTTGGATTCTAGCCCAGTGCAACCCAATTTGTGCCTCTGACCTCCAGAACTCTAAGAAAATAAAATAAATGTGTGTTATGTAAGCCTCCAATTTGTAGTAACTTGTTACAGCAGCAAAGGGAAAATAATAGAGTTACCAGAACAATCTACATTTGGATCTATTCCTTAGGCCAGCTCTGGGAAAGCTGTGTAATCTCATGATTTATTGTTACGGGCACATCAGGGGTAGCAAGTGTTTACATTTTGGGGGCTCTCATATTTTACATCAAAATTAGCCACTTCGGGAGCAGAGGGAGTTAACTTTTGATAATTCTATACATTTTTTTTAAATGTTTTATTTATTTCTAGGAGAGAGAGAGAGAGAGACAGCGTGAGCAGGGGAGGGTCAGAGAGAGAGGGAGTCACAGACTGAAACAGGCTCCAAGCTCTGAGCTGGCAGTCAGCACAGAGCCTGACGCGGGGCTCAAACCCATGAACCGCGGGATCATGACCCAAGCGAAAGTCGGACGCTTAACCGACTAAGCCACCCAGGCGCCCCTCTATACATTTTTATACCTAGCAGTTATTTAAAGTGACAGTACCAAGGTTTCAGCAAAAAAAAAAAAAAAGTCTGTAGATTCTGGAGCAAGTAGCACCACCTTGGTGCATCAGAGCTGCAGGACAGAAATACGGCTCTGCATGCCGCATGGTGGTCATCACCACTCGGCATTTGTTTGGATGATAGTCCAAACGTGGGGGAGACTACCACTTGAGTTTTGACTCCAGAGTCCCTTTAATTTTTTAAAATCTGCTTTTTGCTTATCCAGCAACTTTATTTTGAATTCTTTGAGAGCAAGGGCACGTCTGTACAAGGACTTCCCAAACTGTAACAAATTAAATAAAAGATGGTATCGTTCATCAGATCGTCTATAGTAAGTATCCAGAGGGTTATAGGGCCCCAGAATAGGTGATATCTTGGAATCGAAGCATCAATTACTAAAATTAAAAATAACAAGAATTAGGGGTGCCTGAGTGTCTCAGTCAGTTGAGCGTCCAACTTCGGCTCAGGTCATGATCTCATGGTTTGTGAGTTCAAACCCCATGTCGGGCTCTGTGCTGACAGCTCAGAGCCTGGAGCCTGCTTCAGATTCTGTGTCTCCCTCTCTCTGCCCCTCCCTCATTTGCTTGCTTTTCTCTCTCTCTCTCTCTCTCAAAAATAAACATTAAAAAAAAATAACAAGGATTATAATGGATGGGGTTAGTTTTGTTTTTTTAAAGGAATCATCCAGTAACTAATCTTATATTATGATTTGGAGACAACTTCCATCAATTAAGGGTCTCTCCTGGGGCACCGGGGTAGCTCAGCCAGTTAAGCTTCGGCCTCTTGATTTTGGATCACGTCATGATCTCACAGTTCATGAGATTGAGCCCCATGACAGACTCTGTACTGACAGCACAGAGCCTGCTTGGCATTCTCTCTCTCCCCCTCTCTCTATGCCTCCCATGTTCACTCTTCCTCTTTGTCTCTCTCAAAATAAATAAACAGAAAATTCAGAGTCTCTCCTTTGTACACTGTAGAAATAGCAGCAGTCTAAGGAATAAAATCTTGGGGAATTTTCCTGTATTAAAAAATGACATAGGGACACCTGAGTGGCTCAGTTGGTTAAACGTCCAACTCAGGGTCAGCTCAGGTCACTATCTCATGGTTTTTGATTTGGGCCCTGTGATAACAGCATGGAGCCTGCTAGGATTTCTCTCTCTCTCTCTCTCTCTCTCTCTCTCCCTCCCCCTCTCCCTCTCCCTCCCCATCCCCCCCCATGCACTCTCTTCTCTCTCTCAAATAAATAAATAAAATTTAAAATAATGAAGGGCTAATTTGAGATTTTAAAAAATAATTTTAAAGAAATATGGGTGGAAAATTAGCTGGATGACATAAATATATACATGGCAGTTTCTAGAGCAAGAGACTGCCTTGTGTAGAAATATAAAAAAATTAGAAACTTTTAAACCACAGAAATAGAACATTTTCATATTCGCATTTCCTTTAAATATGCCCTTTTTAGATTTGGAATCACTTTGTTAATTTAGGGGGGAAATTATATATGTATAAAAAAAGTAGGATTGATTTCATCTTAAATGTGAAGGTTGGGAAGAAACGCAAATGATGTGCAGGAAAGTTTTTGGTCTGTGTTCTAAAATGTTTTGGGAGGAGAATTTTCTGGGCTCTCACTTCCTTAGTCTAGGAACTTCTCGAGCCTCGGCTCTAGGGGCGCAGTACTCCTGTGGGACTCTGGACTCATTTGCTTGCATTTTCTCCTTATCAGGCAATTCTTGGTTAATAGTTTGCCTTCCCTCCCAATATCTCCATAGTGAAATGAGGATGCTTAGTTATGTAAGAGGCCTAGTAACCTTCACTAGTACCGGAAGGCATCTATCCATCACATAGCCGTCACTGATAAGTTAAGAGATTAATGTTTCCCGTTGCATCTTTTGTTAGTATGAATCAGAGTTTAGAGCTTCTCTCTCCTGGGTGAGCTGATGAAATAGTTTCTGGGTAAAGATCAGCCTTGGGACCAAGGTGCTGCCCTGTGCCCCAGGAGGTAACCATCCCCTAAGAACCCAGTGTTGTCCAATAGAAATATATATGAGCCACACATGAGAGTGACATGTATAATTTGAGTTTTCCAACAGCCACATTACAAAAAGTAAAAAAAAAAAAAAGTGAAATTAATTTTAATATCTTTTAACTCAATAGATCAAAATATTATATTTAATATTATCAATTATAATCAATATAAAAACTCTGGAGATATTTATTTTTTTCGAAATCTTTGCAGTCTGGTATGTATTCTGTACTTGACAGCACATGTTTGCGTGGATTGGCCACATCTCACGTGCTTAGCTACCTGTGGTTAGCAGCTGCTGTACTGGGAAGTGCGGCTGTGACCAATTTTATCTTTAAGCAACAATATCCTGCATGAATCTGAGGAAAATTCCTTAATAGTTGCCATCCAGTGATTGTGGTGTGTTGTATAAAAACTGAATTATATCATGGTGTCGCCGTAGTGAGCACCAGAGAAAATTGGTTCTGGTATCTTTTGCTAGAAAGAGTGAACGGGCTGAATGGTACAGGGGAGCATCTCCCTAAGGTTATCTGTAACATAAATTTGTGAATTTCCATGCCAGATGTATGCCTAGGCCTGTAAATGAAATATGTAGATTATTAGGTTCATGCTTACAGAAAAGATGATTGTGCCTATGCATTTGTGAGCTGATACCATAGGATGTGTGAAGCATCTGGCCTGTGCCTCCCCACATGTAATTCCTCTCATCTGTCACCTCACTATCTACCTGCTTATCTAACATCATATTCATCCTGTCCTTGCCCTGTGTATATGCATAATGCTGTTTACTCATATATGTCCTTGTTCAGTTGCTTATCGTAACAATTTGAGGAGCATGTCCACTGTAAAACCTAGATCACAGAAATTATTACTTGATATCAATATCGGTCTGCCAGAAAGTGATTAGAATATAAGAAGACACAGGCACAATGTGAGAGAGAGAGAGAGATGGGAGAGGAGAAGGGAAGGAAGGGGAGAGTGCACTTCTGTCTGGGAACACAACTAAAAGCAGAGGATTTCATAGCGAAACATTCCCTAGCTATTGGGCAAGCCACTGTTCTCACCAAATTCTCAAGATAGGTTTCTTTGGGTTTCATAAATGTATTGACACTATACAGAGGGTTGAGACAGTTCCCAGCCCTCCTTGGTTTCTTCTGAAGTTGATTAGTACATTGAACACAGTGTTGTGAGCCCTTGTTATGTGCTAGACTTTATTCTTGATCCTAGGGATTCAGTGAATAGCAGTTAAGGCTCCCACCCTAATGGAGATTGTTTAAGTTTATGTGTTAAGAGAAGAAAAGATGCTGAGAAGGAAGATTGCACAATGGTAAATAAGTAAAACCAATAAGTAAACAAGGTTAAGTTCAGAGGTAGATCCGGTCTTTAAGGGCAACATGGTGATACGGTGGAGAGTGACTGGGGAAGCCTGCTCTAGCACGGGTAGAAAAAACTTGTTGGATGCAGTGAGACTTGAACTGAGTTGTGAAGGATGACAGGGAAGGGCATGTGCCTCAGCCTGAGGAAGAGAGTGCTTGGTCACACAAGTAGTGGGAGGGAGCCAGCTGTGAGGGAGAAGTGGCCAGGCCCGCAGAACCAGGGTGGATGGGACTTGCTGACATTGTAAGGAGTATGGGCCTCACTGCAGATGCTGTGAGAAGGCCTTAGACTTGATCTAAGAAGGAGCAGGCGTGATCTGATTTACATGTATAAGTCTGTGGCTGCTGGACAGAGAATGAGGTGGAAGGGAGCAGGAGTAGAACAGGATCAGTTGTGAAACCACTGCACGAGAGTGGATGCAGCCTGCAGGAGGGTGGCCGCAGGGGAGAGGGAGAGCCCCGGATGCATTTGAGAGGTATGGAGCTAGAATTGACAAGACTTATGGTTAGGTTTGAATGAGCGGCACAAGAAAGCGGGAGAAGTCAAGCAGGACTCCCAGATTTTGGTGGGTGAGACAGCTGTAGAGAATAGAGTTCTGTTGCGGCCATTGGTTAGTTCGAGTTGCCTGTTACTCTTCCTACTGGAGACAGATGTCAGTTAGCCAGCAGTGACCGAGAGACCTGCATTCAGGGATGTGGTCAGGGTGGGAGCTGTTTCAGCATAGGAGTGATGCTACATAAAGTGATAGGGAATCTACAGTTACCTAAGCAGATTTTGTAGTCAGAGAAGAGAGACTGAGCTCAAACTCCAGGGAATAACTGAGTTGAAAGATCTAATAGGAGACCATGGAATAACCAGCGAGGAGGGAGGAGGACCAGAAGAGTGGTGTTCCAGAAGCCAACAGAACCAAATGTCTAGAGCAGAGTGGAGTAATTGGTTCTGTTGTAAGTTCTTGAAGAGTTGAGTAAGAGGAGAACAGAGTATTCGTTGGGTTTAGCAATGTGGAAGATTCCTTTAGGCGGTGACTTTGTTTTTTAGAGAAGTGACTTAAAGCACAAATGAATTGACCTACAGCATCTCCTGCAGGAAGCTTTCCTCACACTCTCCCTTCTCCACATCACCCCTGCGGGCTAGGGGTTCCCTCTTTGTTCCGGACTACTTAGGTCTTTGTCAACTGGGCTACCATATTGAAACATGATTTTCTGTTGAAACTAGGTTCTTTCATACTGAGCTCTTTGATAGCAAAACTTGTACTGTGTGTGTGTGTGTGTGTGTGTGTGTGTGTGTTTAATTTCCTAGCATGATGCAGACACTCAGTACATGTTTTCTGAATTAATGCGTTGAGTAGTTTTGAAGCTGCATTTTTCCTTGTGTTGTTCACCCCTGTGTTGTATCAGCAGAAGACAACAAGGAGCCTAGATTTCCTGATTCTTAGTTTGCTATCCTCTGCCTTCTACAGCATGGTCTTGCCTGGGCTGATATTCCCTTTGGCCCAGGATTGCCCCCAACACGCCCCCTCTGCTCCTTCCCCCACACTAGTTGGCCAGTGACTGTCTTGGAAGGCTTGCTTAGCTCTAGTCTTTGTCTGGTCCTCTCTTCTTCAACCTTTCATTTGTACTTTATACCTTTTTTTTAAAAAAAAAAAAACAAAACACATATTTATTATTGAGAAACAGAGAGAGACAGAGCATGAGCAGGGGAGGGGCAGAGAGAGAGGGAGACACAGAATCTGAAGCAGGCTCCAGGCTTGGAGCTGTCAGCACAGAGCCCAGTGCAGGGCTTGAACCCACAAACTGTGAGATCATGACCTGAGTCAATGTTGGACGCTTAACTGACTGAGCTACCCAGGTATCCCTGTATTTTATACGTTCTTGAGATCCACATGTGAATACCTGTGGAAATCACTTCTCTATTCCAGAAACCACACTTCTTCCCCACCTCCAGTTCTTTGGGTGAGGTCATCTGTATTCCATACAATTTACCATTTTTACCCCCTTGCAAACTTACGCATCTTAAAGGCGTAGAAGCAACTGACTATAGCAGTCTCAAAAGGGTTCCTTTTGTGTGTGGTTATTTTCCCACCAACGCTGTGTGGAAATTTTTTTTCTTCACTATTTCTATTATTTTGTTTTCCACTTCATTATCCGCCTGTTGCAACACTGCAATTATACTAGTTGCTGTGGAGATATTAAGTGCATTGCTAATAATGGAGGATTATTCCTTTAGGTGGAAGAATAGAAGCAGGAGGAGAATATAAATCTTGTTTTTGAGCAAATGTTTCCTAGTAACAAAAATAACTAAGTGGTATTAGAGTCTGTGGTGCAGAAATGTCTGTATGAAATTGGCTTATGTTTTTAGAAAGGATTGGCTTTCTTAATTAAAGAAAATATTAATTTAAGCTGCTGGTCCTCTTAGAGGTTAATTCCCTAGTTTAATCCTTTACTATTCATTTTTTAATTTATATTCTTTGTCTAGGAGTTTGTTGTCTAAGATAGAGCAAATTTTTTGTGGATTTCATCTTTTAAGGTTTATTCCTTAGAGCCTTTTTAAAAAAAACTTTACTAAAGGGGACACATTTTAATATTGTTCATCTTATGTTTATTTCATGAAATCTTTCTATGGACTTCATTATTATTAAGGTGATCACGTGTCCTGGTGTGCCCAGGACAGCCCCAGTGTTTAACAGCTATCCTGGTGTGATTACTAGTAAGGCTATCTGGCACTCTCAGAACTGACCTGGTCAGGACATTAAATTATATGGCCACCCTAAGTAAAGACCATGTTTAATAGAAAACTGAAGGAATGAAGTATTTTATGTTTTTTGTTTTAATCTATATAACATGTTTTCATATTTTTAGATAGGTATACATCTTTGGATTATATACTCCTGTGTGTGTGTGTGTGTGTGTATCACATACATGCATTTGTGTATATGTATTTTTTCTTCCTCCAACTAAACTTATAGTTTAAAACTTGCCAAATGTCTTGATGTTGTAGAAAGATACATATATGCTTATATATACACACACACGTATACACACACACGTATACACACACACACATGAATTTCTCATCTTCATGATTCTCTCATGTTACATTTTCACAAAGATTCATTTTTGTAATAATGGCTGACCTGGCTCCTCCTAAATGGACAGGAGCTGTTTTGATGGAGCAGTGCTGTCCAAATGTTAGCTGTTCTGATTTGAAATGACTTCTCATATCTCATTGGATTTCTCTCTACCCAATACACATACTCACTTCTTGTTCATATTAGATTTTTCTCCCTGCAGGTCGTGGAATTGGGCATATATCCTAGACTATTCCATTGTATTATCTCTCTACTAGCAGCTCAGTTACTGATACACCCAAAGGGAGAACAACAGCCACTAGAATAAGAAAAGGTCTTTTAAAATCTTGGACACATTGAAGAGTAAAAAGTACCATTCTGATATTGAAACTTGCATTTAAAAAATATGCACGTTCCGGGGCGCCTGGGTGGCTTAGTCGGTTGAGCTTCCGACTTTCGCTTAGGTCATGATCTCGCGGTTCGTGGGTTTGAGCCCCGCGTCGGGCTCTGTGCTGACTGCCAGCTTGGAGCCTGAAGCCTGTTTCAGAGTCTGTGACTCCCTCTCTCTCTGACCCTCCCCTGCTCACGCTGTCTCTCTCTCTCTCTCTCTCTCCTAGAAATAAATAAAACATTAAAAAAAAATTTTTAAAAATGCACATTTCTTCCCTAACCTCTCCCCCTTAATATCAAGTTTATTAATGTAAAAACTCTGAAAAGTCATACTAAAATTAAAAAAAATTTTTTTGACGTTTATTCATTTTTGAGAGATAGACAGAGTGGAGGGGGCTCCAGAGAGAGAGAGGGAGGCACAGAATCAGAAGCAGGCTCCAGGCTCTGAGCTGTCAGCACAGAGCCCAATGTAGGGCTCAAACGCATGAACTGTGAGATTATGACCTGAGCCAAAGTCAGATGCTTAACTGACTGAGCCACCCAGGTGCCTCCATACTAATTTTTTTAAATGTTTATTTATTTATTTTGAGAGTGCAAGTAGGGGAGGGGAAGAGAGAGAGAGGCAGAAAGAGAATCCTAAGCAGGCTCTGAGCTGTCAGTGCAGAGCCCAGTGTGGGGCTTGATCTCATGAACTGTGAGATTATGACCAGAGTGGAAATCAAGAGTCAAACGCTTAACCAATTGAGCCATCCAGGTGCCCCCATACTAAAATTTTTATAATTGATCAAAGGCTCTTGGGAAAATTTCCAGTAGGTTATGCTCTGGGGCCAAGGGGACCTTGAAGTTTTTTGTTTTATGTTTTATTTTATCTTTGAGAGAGAGAGAGCATGA
Organism: Hyaena hyaena; assembly: GCF_003009895.1. Taxonomy (NCBI): domain Eukaryota; kingdom Metazoa; phylum Chordata; class Mammalia; order Carnivora; family Hyaenidae; genus Hyaena; species Hyaena hyaena. The sequence goes on along the minus strand of NW_024080778.1, from coordinate 2,207,246 downwards.
TTAGAGGAGGAGCAGAGAGATGGGGACAGAATGTGAGGCAGGCTCCAGGCTCTGAGCTGTCAGCACAGAGCTGATGTCAGGCTCAAACTCCCGAGCAGTGAGATCATGACCTGAGCTGAAGTTGGATGCCCAACTGGCTGAGCTGCCCAGGCGCCCCTGGAAGTGGTTTTAAAAGAAAGTAAGAGTTACTGAATTGCCAGTATTAAAGACTATCTCTTGGGGTTAATCTCTAGAGAAGAGTGCTGGTGCATTCTTCAGTATGTCAGGGGAATACAAGTCATGAAGAGGAAGGACTTGGCAAGAACCAGCGAGCCCCCTTTGGTGCCGGGCTGGGTGTACTGTTGTCAACAGACAGATGTGGTTGCTCCCAGCGTGGAGCCTACCACCTAGTGTGGGAGCCATCCAGTTAAAACAAGGAAACAAGTATGTAATCACAAATTGTGAAAGTGGGTCAGTAGTGCTGAGAGAGAAAAAGAGGGGAGACCTTCTTTAGACAGTGGTCAGCAAAGGACCCCTTGAGGAAGGAACATGAGAGGTGAGAAGTGAAGGATGGGAAGATTCTGGCCAATGCGAGCAAAAACCCATGATGTTGGCTGTATATGAAGGTGGAACTCAGGTTAAGTAATTTCTTCATGATCATTTACCAGTTAGCAAATAAGGTGCCCTCTGGGTTCCTCTATCTGTGTTTCTCAGCCCTTTTTTTAAAAAATTGCCTTTTTGGATAGTTTTTTTCCTAACTACTCCCTTCCCCCAATGAAATTTTAATTCCCTTTGGATGATCACAAACCATTTCTTCCACCCTTAGAGCACCAATTTTCACCATTGAGAATGGATGCTTTATCACTTATTGTCTGTGGGGTTCATTTTATGTTTCTTGAGGCAGACACCATCTCTAGTTGTAGGACTACAGTAATAATGGATGCCACTACCTAGACACTTTTTTTTTTTAAATCTTCCATGAGGTTGGGAAGGAAGAAATGAAAGGATTTGAAATAGAGTATGAAAAATCCTTAGATGGTCTAGTTAGTGTAATTTTATATTTAGACGAAGATACTAAGATTACTAAGAATCTGGGATTAATCAGTCTCTCTAATCCAATTTGGTGCCATTTCCAGGACATTCCTGGTGAGGAACAGATTCAGGAAAATGGTGATTGTCAGGAGTTCAGGTTTTATTGTACAGCCTGAAGATTTGGATGTGTACAAAGTTGCAGTCCTGCTAGGGAGGTTAATTTGGCAGATTTCCTCCAATAGGTTTGTAAAACATGATGAAGATCATGAAACGGTGCTGCATAAGGGATAAAAAAGAAAATCTGATTAGTGATCGTTTCTGTGTTCAGGGACAGCACACTTGTCTAAAAGACAACTCTATAGGAATTTAGGAGAAAAGCAAACTAAAGATAGAGAATACTAGTAGCCTTTTTCAAAGGAGATTAAGGAGGGGATATAACTATTCTTTATCACTAAGATTCTTTGGTCATTCAGGTTGAGATTATACGTGTCTGAAGGACGTGGGTTTATCAAGGATAATTCATGTAATATAAGGTTGGGAGAAATGCAGGGGGTATATCTGAAATTAGATGATGGAACCTCTAGTCTGCCTCTTTCTGTGTACTTGTCTCTGTGTGTTCACGTACGTGAGACAGAAATTGAGATCAAGCAAGTCATCTGGCCAGCAGTCATGGAAAGTGGAGAAAGGTGTACCTGTCTTAATGACCGGTCTTACAATTTCCCATCGTACCTCTGTGAATTTTGGAGGTAGGCTCAGTGTATGACACAGACTTATACATTTTGCATTGATTACTTCCTTTTACTGTAGCTTCATCCACCATCGACCATCAGTAACATACAGATTTTAATTTTTTTTTTCAAGAATCTCTGTTCAGTGGTGTAATTCCAGTCTACTTCTCCCCTCTCCTAATCTTTCTTTTTGGTTGTTTTGTTGACCTTCTCGACAAGTCATTGCCTCTAGTAGGTAAACAAGAAGGAGGAAAAGTATGAAACTACAGCCAGAAGGATGTAATTTATAAAAGTTCCTTCCAAATGGTTAAGTGGAAAAGACAAAAAAAAAAAAAAAAAAAGGTAATATAGGGTATCAGTCCCTAAATTTCATTTCTGTTCTTTTTGCCCCATTTGCACCAGCTACGGAGCCCCTGCCCTACTCAGCCATCATGAAGAAAATTAAGCTGAATTTGTTTGCTTTAAATAACGTACTTGCTCCATGCTTTTAAAATGCTATTTGTGAAATAATCAGGGTTGGATACATACTCACTTTTTTATACAAGTAATTAATTACCTACTCTTGAATTCTAAGAATCCTTTGATTCCTTCCAACATGAAACTTAAAAAAAAAGGAAATGTTGACAAAATGCTTTTTTGAATCATTTGTCCTCAAAAACATTTTTATTTATTTAAATGAAATTTGATTATATTTTACAAGGATTCTGGATTGACTCTTCAAACCTAGCCAGAATTTAACAAATACAGCTGTCTGATGAGCCAGCTTTATTATTAAATATTTGTTTATAAACCACAAGTGTTACTAATAGTTTCTAAATATTATGTCTGGAAACGGAAGTAGTGGAAGTAATGTGGTGTCAGCTGTGAATTGCCATGGATGTGGTTGTCAACGAGAAGTATAATAAGCTGAGGGTGTGCCAGCAACAGGACATTGGAGACAGAACTCTGAGGCCCAGACTCCTTAGAGTCAGCCTCCATTCCAAGGGTGCATTCACAGGAAGAGGTTCCAAAGTCCCACACCCTTTGGGTTAGGACTGAAGAGTAAAATCATCGTTCAGTAAAGTGTTACTTTACAAAAGGCATTCCTGTGCAGTTGTGAACTGAAAATACAATTCATAGAAGCCTTAAGAAGGCTGATTAAAATTGAGATTTTTAAAAATGTTTTTATTATTTTAATTTTTGAGAGAGAGAGTCAGAACGCAAGCAGGGGAGGGGCAGAGAGAGAGAGGCACACACACAATCTGAAACAGGCTCCAGTCTCTGAGCTGTCATCATAGAGCCTGACTCGGGGCTTGAACTCACGAACCGTGAGATCATAACCTGAGCTGAAGTTGGATGCTGGACTGACTGAGCCATTCAGGCACCCGAAAATTGAGATGTTTTCATTTAAAATCACAGTGTACAATTTACATGGGATTTTGCAAATAGCAGAAAAGTATCTTTTGGACCTGTCCATTATTTCTGTTGTCAAATTTCTATCTTAATCAGCAGACCTGCTTTGTGTCAGCTGCATCTTAACTGAATGCAAGGTTCTTGGTAGCAGGGTTCCTTGAGGCAAGCAGCATGGGAAAACTCTTCACTTAGGGGGCTCCATTAAAGTGAGTGAGTGGCTACAAGCATGTTCTTAAGGGTTGTCTTAGATGTCTTTCTGGAAGCAAAACAAGTCTTAGGTGTGGTGTCATCTGGGTACAGTTTGGGAAATGGCACGTTACGGATTTGTTCTGAGCCCCTCCCTATATGGGCTTAGGTTGCACACTGAATGCGACCTTTAATTTCAGCAGGGATGAGATGTGCCCTACCATTTGGTATACAAAGCATAGCCTTCGTGTTTGTTGCAATGAATATGTATGTAGAATCTGAAAATCTGTGGGGGCTGTGATGGGGTTACAGACCTAAACACGTTATACCGCAAAATAGAGTGTTGCCCTGACCACAGATGTTTCATCAACATTAAGTAGTGTTTAGAATGCTCTACATTTAGAAGTCTTGAGTGCTTTTGAATTATAAGGCAAATTTAGATCGGTGGCTATGTTTGAGCAAATTGTCATTGTTCTTGAAGGACATAACTGGGGCTGTTTTGCCATTAATGTTGGAATATTGCTTTACAGCTTAAATTGCAGTATTTGGAGTATATTTATTTTTGAAAAATTACCCGTGCCTTAAGTATGAATGAGTTTATAGGTAAATCTGAGAAGTACCTCTTAAAAAATTAATTGGCTTTATTTTTTGGAGCAGTTTTAGGTTTACAAAAAAACTGAGCAGAAAGGACAGAGTTCCCAAGTACCCTGTCCCCACCTCCCCAGTTTTCCCTATTGTGAACATCTTGCCTCAGTGTCATACATTTGTTATATTTGTTGAGCCAATATCGATACATTATTATTAACTAAAGTCCATAGTTTACATTAGGGTTCACTCTTCGAATTATATATTCTGTGGGATTTGAACAATGCGTGAAGACATGTATGCACCATTACAGTATCATATAAAGTAGTTACACAGCCCTAAAAAAATTCCTAGTGCTTCACCTTTTCATTCCTCCACCCTAACTCCTGGCAAGTTCACTGATCCTTCTACTGCCCCTAGAGGTTTGCTTTTTCCAGAATCTCACATAGTTGGAATTATACAGTAGATAGCCTTTTCAGATTGGCTTCTTAGCAATTTACATTTAATGTTCCTCCATGTCTTAAAATAGCTCCTTTCTTTTCATCACTGAATAACATTCCATTATACGGCATATCACACTTTTTCCATTCATCTATTGAAAGACATCTTAGTTGCTTTCAAATTTTGGTAATTACTTGCCATAAATATTTGTTGGGGGCAGGCTTTTGTGTGGACATAAGTTTTTAAATTCTTTGGGTAAATACCAAGCAGTGTGATTGCTGGATCATATGATTAGAGTGTGTTTAGCTTTGTGAAGAACTGCCAGACTGTCTTAACAGAGTGGCTGTATCATCTTGCATTTCTGCCATCGGTGAATGAGAAGTTCCTGTTGTTCTGTATCTTTACTGGCATTTAATTTTGTCAGTGTTACAGATTTTGACCATCCTAATAGGTGTGTAGTGGTATCTCACTGTTTTAATTTGCATTTCTCTGATATACAATGTGAAGTATCTTTTTATATATTGCCATCTGTATATCTTCCTTGGTGAGATCTGTTCGGGTCTTTTGCCCACTTATGAATTGGGTTGTTTTCTTATTGTTGAGTCTTAAGATTCTTTGTGTATTTTATTTACTTATTTTTAAAAATGTTAAAAGTTATTTATTTATTTTAACAGAGAAAGAGACTGTAGGGGAGGGGCAGAGAGAGAGAGAAAGAGGGAGAGAGAAAATCCCAAGCAGACTCAACACTGCCAGTGCAGAGCCCAACGTGGGGCTTGATCTCCTGAACTGTGAGATCATGACTTAAACCAAAATCAAGAGCCTGACACTCAACTGACTGAGCCACCCATTCACTCCTCTGTTTATTTTAGATAACAGTCCTTTATCACAGTCCCTTTTGTGAATATTTTGTCCCAGTGAGAGGCTTGCTTTCTCTTGATATTGCCTTTCACAGAGCCCAAGTTTTTAATTTTAGTTATCAATTATTTCTTTCATGGATTGTGCTTTTGTGGTTGTATCTAAAAATGTCCATACCCAAAGTCAATTATTTTTATCCTATGTTATCTATTTAGGATTATTATTTAGGCCAATGATTCATTTTAGTTAATTTTTATGAATGGCTAAGCTCTCTATATAGACTTTTTTTTTTCTTTTGCATGTGGATGACCAGTAGTTATTCCAGTACCATTTGTTGAAAAGATTGTCTTTGCTCCAAGATATTATCTTTGCTCCTCTGTCAAAGGTCAGTTGACTTTATTTAGATGGGTCTATTTCTGGACTCTCTATTTTGTTCAATTGACTTGTTTTTTTGTTCTTTTACCAGAACTACAGTGTCTGGGTTACTGGAGTCAGATCACATCAGTCCTCTTACTTTGGTCTTCTTCAACATTGAGCTGGCTTTTCTGGATGCTGTGCTTTTCCATATCAACTTTGTTGATATCCACAAAATAGCTTCTTGGGATTTTAATTGGGGTTGCAGTGAATCTATAGTTCAGGTTGGGAAGAACTGATATCTTGACAGTATTGAGTCTTGTTATGCTTGAACATGACTGCACTTATTTACTTCTTTGATATCTTCAAAGTTTTGTAGTTTCATGTAGCTGTTGTACATATTTTCTTAAATTTATTCCTCAGTATTTCTTCTGTGGAGGCTGCTAATGTAAATAGTATTTTGTCATGAAATTAAAATTCTACTTGGTCATGGTGGATATACGGGAAAGTGACTTTTGTATATTAACCTTGTAAACTACAACCTTGCGATAATCTCTTTTATTAATTACAGGGGTTTTATAAGTTCTTTTGGTTCTTCTACATAGATCATGTGGCCTGTGAACAAAGATAGTTTAATTTTTTTCCTTCCCAGTCTATTTTTTGTGCCATTTTCTTCCTGCATTAGCTAGAATTTCTAGTGTAATGTTACAGGGCTCCTCAGTGTTAAGTATGATGTTAGGGTTTTTTTAATAGATATTCTTTATCAAGCTGATGAAGTTTCCCTCTGCTTTTAGCTAACTGAGAGTTTTTATCATGAATGGGTGTTGGATTTTGTCACATGCTTTTTCTGTGTCTATTGATATTATAATGTGATTTTTCTTTTTTAACCTCTCAATGTGATAGATTACATTACTGATTTTTGAACGTTTAATTAGCTTTCCATGCCTGGTATAAATACATAGTCATGGTGTATCATTGTTTTTATACATTGTTGGATTAAATTTGCTAATATTTTGTTGAGGATTTTTTCATCTGTGTTCATGAGAGATATTGGTGGTATGTGGTTTCTTTTTTTTTTTAATGTTTTTGTCTGTTTTTGGTATTATGGTAATATTGGCTTCATACAGTGAGTTAGGAAATACTCCCTCTGCTTCTGTCTTCCAAAAGAGATCGCTGAGAATTGGTAGAATTTCTTCTTTAAATGTTTGGAAGAATTTACCCATGATGCCATCTGGGCCAGGTGCTTTGTATTTTGGAATGTTACTAATTGATTCAATTCCCTTAATAGATATAGGCTTATTTAGGTGGTCTGTTTCTTGTGTGACTTTTCTCAGATTATATCTCTCAAGGAATTGGTCCAGTTTACCTAGGTTATCAAATTTGAGGGTATAGAATTGTTCATAGTATTGCTTTATTATCCCTTTAAAAGCTGTAGTGATATTTCTTCTTTTATTTCTGATATTAGCAATTTATGTTGCCCCCTTTTTTTTTTCTTAGTCTGCCTAGAGGCTTATTACGTTTAGTGATCTTTTCAAAGAACTGGCTTTTGGGTCCATTGATTTTTCTTATTAATTTCTTTTCAAGTGTATTGATTTATGCTCTCATTTTTATTTCTTTTACTTTGGATTGAGTTCTTTTTTTTTTTTTTTTGCTAGTTCTTAAGGTATAAGAGTAGCTTATTGATTTTGTATCTTCTAACCTATGCGTTCACTTCTATAGATTTCCCTCTAAGTACTGCTTTTGCTGCATCCCACACATTTTGATAAGCTGTGATTTTATTTTGATTTAGTTCAAAATATTTTAAAATTTCTCTTGATTTCTTCATTGACCCGTGTGTTAATTAGAAGTGTGTTGTTTAATCTCCAACTATTTGGGGATTTTCCAGCTCTCTGTTATTGATTTCTAGTTCAATTCCATTGCAGTCTGAGAAAGGAGACACTGTTTATGTCATTTAAATTTATTAAGGTGTGTTTTATGGCCTAGAATGTGGTCTGTTTTGGTGAATGTTCATGTGAGCTTGAGAAGAATGAGTATTCTGCTGTTATTAGATGAAGTCCTCTACATATGTCAATTGATCCACTTGATTGGTTTTTATTGTTGGGTTCAACTATGTCCTTACTGATTTTCTGCCTGTTGGACCTATTAAAGTGACTTTTTAAAGATCACAATTAGCAATGTCAAAATCCAGACTAAAGCCAGGTCCCCTCATTGTAATGAAATATTCGTTGCCTATGCTCTTTCCCCCAGGAAATGCCTTTGCTTCTTGTTTTCATCATATTTCTTACTGCTGACAATTAGAGAGTAGCTCACCACTAATACACTATTACAGTTTAACCAAAGTACCGTGAAAAGTGAATGTGTATATCCTGACTGGAGAGAGGACACGTGTGTGCATTTCTTTTACACATTTTGTTTGTTTAGCAATGTGATGAAAAACTAGTGTTATATACACTCTGTAAAGCTTTCTGCAAGTATGAATTAAGAATTATTCTTTACTTCTCCCTGTAGCAAGCGTTAGATACCTTAGGGAGATGGTGTGGATCTGGAGTTTTTTCCATGTGCTGAACCTCATCCTTCTCTTGAAGGTGGCATATTCTAAGATCAAAGTGGCATCCAAGGTGTCCAAATGCATAGATAGTACTCTGAAAGCAAGAGAGAGAAGCATGGCCATTAATAATGACATGCCTAATGTTTACTCCATCAGCTCTTACGTTTTGTACCTGAGGTGTAATCTCTGGCCCATGCATGATTTAGAAGCTCAAGGTAAAAGCATGTGGTGGATTTATTTATTTGGTCAGCATTACCATCCCATTTTGTGGCAACCCATTAGAGTATGGGTGGTGCCTCAGATTCTACCATCAGCACTTCTGGTTTACATCTAGATGCTCAGCTCTATCCACTACCCCCCAAATGTGTTCATCATGCCAGACCTTGGGGTACTTTGCTTCATCTTCCTTTATCTTGCTCAAGAATCAGTTACATAAAGTTCTATTAGTGTGGCCCCCTCATTTCACTTCTTCTTTTTTCTTCTTCCTCTTTTCCATTTATTCCTGTTACTTTTTTTTTTTTTTTTTTGAGAGAGAGAGAGACTGCATGAGTAGGGGAGGGGCAGTCAGAGGGAGGGGAGCAGAACTCCAAGCAGGCTCTGAGCTGCCAGCACAGAGCCCAGTGTGGGGTTCAAACTTCAAAACCATGAGATCATGACCTGAACAAATACCAAGAGTCAAACGCTTAACCCACTGAGCCACCCAGGCACCCCTGTTCCTGGTACTTTAATTGGTCTTCTATTTGGACACCAAATAACTCTTTGGAGTCCCAAGAGTTGAGTTTCTTGACCCTCATTTTGTTCTCTGAACATCATCTCTCATCTAATACTTAAAAGAAGACCTTAAAAGATGTGAAATAAGGATTATGTAAATATACCAGTATGTAATTTGTCCTAGGATTGTTTGGAAGGAGTGTTGGAAGCCTGTTGGGTGAGACTGTAAGATGGGTGATGCAGCACAAGGTAAACTAGGTAAACTCTTTATAAAAGAGTTGAAGGAAGTATAGATTACTTATTTTTTAAAACCAGTTTCTTTTCTTAAATTTTTTAAAATGTTTGTTTATTTTTGAGAAAGAATAGAGTGTGAGTAAGGGAGGGGCAGAGAGAGAGACACAGAATCCAAAGGAGGCTCCAGGCTCCGAGCTGTCAGCACAGAGCCCAACACGGGGCTCCAGCTCCCACAAACCACAAGATCATGACCTGAGCTAAAGTCAGACACTCCACCGAATGAGCCACTCAGGCGCCCCCAAACGAGTTTCTCACAAGAGAAGCAAACTGCTGATAACTAGTGAAGAAGCTAGAGTGAACAATCTCTTAGAAATCTTAAGAGTAAGGACAGGGGCGCCTGGGTGGCTTAGTCGGTTAAGCGTCTGACTTTCGCTTAGGTCATGATCTCGTGGTTCGAGCCCCGCGTCGGGCTCTGTGCTGACTGCCAGCTCGGAGCCTGGAGCCTGTTTCAGTCTGTGACTCCCTCTCTCTCTGACCCTCCCCTGCTCACGCTGTCTCTCTCTCTCTCCTAGAAATAAATAAAACATTAAAAAAAAGAGTCTTTAAAAAAAAGAGTAAGGACAACAGAAGTATAAGAAAGAGAAATAGGGGCGCCTGGGTGGCTTAGTCGGTTAAGTGTCCGACTTTCGCTTAGGTCATGATCTCGCGGTTCGTGGGTTCGAGCCCCGCATCGGGCTCTGTGCTGACTGCCAGCTCAGAGCCTGGAGCCTGTTTCAGTCTGTGACTCCCTCTCTCTCTGACCCTCCCCTGCTCACGCTGTCTCTCTCTCTCTCTCCTAGAAATAAATAAAAACATTAAAAAAAAAAAAAAAAAAAGAGAAATAAAAACAGGAGCAAGTGGTCGCAGATCCAAAAGACTGGAGTGGGAGGGAGACGAGGGAGACTTCCTGAGCAGGAGACGAAGGGTCCACAGGCTGTAGCGCTGGATGAATGACTCAGGGGTAGCTCATCTGCTCGTTCTGTTACCGTCCTCAGGTGGGTACAGTATACTGTAGGATCCCAGTGGTTTCGTCTGTAATGCTTACGTGTATCCTAAGGAGTTACCCTGCCTTCAACCAATGTCCTCTCTCCCTGACCAGAGGTGAGCTCTCTGGCACCTCTCACTAATAACACCCCCCTCCCACATTTGCTTCCCTCTTAATTCATATTTACCCAGGTCTCATTTCATTTTTACTTGTAGCTTCACTTTTATTTCAAAAGACAAGATTTTATTTGAGCAAGAGTAATCATAGTACATGTGTACATGCTGCTTTAATTTGATGAACTATATAATTATGCCATATTTAACCAGAGAGGCTGACCTCTCTGCTGCTTGGTGGTACATTACCACAAATGGCGTCTTGCTAAAAAGAAAAGCTTAAAGTTTCCAGGACAGAGTATTTTTATTTGCTTGCCCCACGCACAGTGACCAAAATGAAAACTCGGTTTTATTATTTTTATCCTTAGTACATAATGATATTAAACAGACTTTGTGCTTATGATAAATGGTCTTTTTTTAGAGACTGTTAATATGGTAACTGATATTTGGAAGTTTGTGTTGGGAGATTTAGACTCATCTTTTCTCTTTAACTTTGTAATTATAATAACTCATGTTTATTTCAGAAAAATTTAAACTTGGATAAGAAGAGGGAAATTTTAAATCACGTGTAAGTCTATGATCTGTTACTCTTTTACATTATCTTTCCAGCGTTTGTGTTAACACGTGCAACTTTATAGGATAAATAGGGTCATACATGTATTATTTTGGCCTCATGAATGTTTCCTGAACCTCTTGGCTCTCCCTACTAAACACAGCGAGGAAGTATATTTCAGTATTCCATTGTGTCCATCCACCACAGTTTAAGCAATCTCCTATTGTTGGACACTTAGTTATTACCAGCTTTTTACTGTTGTTAATGTTCTTTTTTTTTTTTTTTTAAATTTATTTCTGAGAGAGAGGGAGACAGTGTGAGCAGGGGAGGGTCAGAGAGGGAGACACAGAATCTGAAGTAGGCTCCAGGCTCTGAGCTGTCAGCACAGAGCCTGACGCGGGGCTCAAACCCACGAATCACGAGATCATGACCTGAGCCGAAGTCGGACGCTTAACCGACTGAGCCACCCAGGCGCCCCTGTTGTTAATGTTCTTAATGAGGCTCAGAGCTACATCTTGGTTCACTTTCCTAAGGTGTCTGTAAAATATAAGAAATGTGTCTTACAGTGGTCCTGGAGAGGAGCTTGATGATTTGGCTTTTGTTTTCTAGCCAATTCAATTTGTAAAAATGTGGTAACTCGCTTTTTAATTTGGGCTTTTTTTGTTCACCAATAAGGTGAGATACTTTCTCGCTTTCTTTGTATATGTTTTTGAATACTTATTTATTTTTGAGAGAGAGACAGAGCGTGAGCCAGGGAGGGGCAGAGAGAGAGGGAGACAGAATCCGACGCAGGCTCCAGGCTCCAAGCTGTCAGCATAGAGCCGGACACAGGGCTTGAACTCACGAACCATGAGATCATGACCTTAGACAAAGTCAGTCGTTTAACTAACTGAGCCACTCAGGCACCCCAACACTTTCTCACTTTCAATATTAAAGGGTAAAGGGATTATTTTTTGTCGTTGTTGCAGAAGATATGAAAGCATTTCTTGAATTATTAACGTTTTGTTGTTGTGACCATCTTGTCATTTCTTACAACTTTTACTCTAAGGAGTTTAGGAGTTCAGCTGTAACAGTAGCACCTTTATGTCACGAAGGAAAGGACTAGATTGGCAATCATTTCTTCATGGACGACCTGACAGAAAACCCGTAGAAAGCAGAGGTTGCAAAATAGGGCTTTTTAATCTGTTGTTCAGCCTCTCTCTCTAGCCTTAAAAAATTTTGACTCCTATTTCTGGGATGTTTTGAATGCAGTCTGTATTAGGCAGAGGGAAGTACAGAGTGACCTTTCAAGATATTTTAAATTTAAGAGTCTATAATTAGAAAACTCTATTTGAGTTCTCATAACACAGTTTTACTCTTAAAGCATCCATCTGAATGGGGGGGGGTCATTCCTGCCCCTCCTCTTCTCCTTCCCTCTCTCACTCATATCTGCCATATGTACATCCACTGATTCTGCTTCGGAAAATATTCAAGGCACCAAATTTGTTGGTTTTATAATATTAAAATGCTTTCCTGTCCCCCTTCCCCCTGCCCCACCCTTTATAGGATTACTTCAGTGACTTCCATAATTATCTGATTTGCAAGTGGCTTGCATGGGACTCTTCAGGATTACAGCTGACTGTCTTATAAAGAGGGAGTTATGCTGTGAACAAATAGTCATTGACTGTGTGCCAGGGACCACAGAGAACCTGACAGATAAGGTCCCTTCCCTCATGGAGTTTACAGAAAAGAGACAAGTAAATCTTTACTAACAACTCACTGCAGAACTAAAATTACCAAACTGTTATGGTGGAGAAAGAGAATAGAGTAACGTAGAGTTGGTGAACGGGGCCCTAATCTAGTCCTAAGGAATCCAGGAAGCCTTCTCAGAGGAAACGATGCTTGTCCAAGGGTGCATAGGGATTAGTTACACATGTCCCCTCTTGCTCTTCTTCCTTGCCTGTAAATTGCACGTGAATCCATCTGTTTCTGCTTTCTTTTATGGCTTTGACAATACCTCACAAGTATTAAAATGAAAATCTGTTGCGGTAGTTAACAATTTGACAATTAACACTATGTCATTGGAAGGAAAAATCTTAAAACAAGCCTTAACAACATACTTGGTCTGATGGGTTGAAAAAGGTTGACATATCACTGGGGTATTGTCTTACCCAGTCCTTACCATAGGACTTGTGGGACAGGTCACTGGCCCCCATAGATTCCATGTACAGTATGAGAACATCTGAACGGTCACAGGACCTTTTCTAGCTAAGGTTTTCTAATAACTGATTTTTAAAATAAAGATTCATCTCTTTTCCAACTTATATTTTACATTCCAGCTTATGTTACAATAAAATGTGCCTTACCCACAGTGGCTTTTGTCATTTGGAAAATCTCCATGTTTTACCACCAGGTAGAGCCTGAGATGACTATGACAAAACGTATATTCTCTTAAGTTGTTTAATCCCCTGAGACGATTATGGCTGTTCTTTGCCAGACAACGGCTCTCAAGTCCATTAGACTTAAAACCAGATGCTTCTGGGGAAATTCGCTTTCAATGCATCAGGTTACTTAAGGTTTCTTTTTTCTTTCTTTCTTTTTTTGTTTTTTAATGTGGCTGCATTTTGTCCGTCTCCTGATGTTGGAGAATTTGTTTTACAAACCTGGAGCTGTCTCCTCCTCAGATCTTATCAGAAGCATGGTTCAAGGAAATGGAAGTAAAGCATGGGTTTCTGATGTAGTTGTGTCCCTGAAACGAACCAGACCATCAGAGCAGCTTATTTGTATCATGTTGCCTTGGCTTCCTCCCAAAGAAACTCTAGAGAGCTATGCTTTGGAATGTACTGAGAGATACATTGAAAAACCGTCATGTGACATCAGACGATGGTCTCCCTCATCTGCATGATTGCTTATGGCCGGCCTCCTGCATAGAGACTCGCAGTGAGTGTATTTCTTGAGCTAAGTGTCAAGAAAAGCTTTTGTCCCCTGGGGAACAAAACATAGCTCCCCACTTTGTCCCAATACATGCAGGTATGGAGATCTATATACACTGTCTCTCTGAGTTTAGAAAATTTTGTTTCTTCTCTCTTTTGGTCTACCTTGTACAAAGGAAGTGAGAGCCTAATATGCAGCCCAGCTCAGTGCGAGTTTTTGTCACATAGTAGGACTTTGTACAAGCTATTACCTCATCTCTATTTTAGTTATTTAACAATAGTACACAGCATGCCAGGGGCTGTTTTTAAACTCTATGAATTCCTTCAATGCTCTTAAAGACCCCATGGAGTTAGTACTGTTGTTATCCCCATTGGCAGATGAGGAAACTGAGGCACAGAGGTTACATATCATTACTGGAGTCACACAAGTGCTGGTTGTAGAGTTAGGTTTCAGAGCCCTTGTTCATCAGCCACCCCCACCTCCCAACTTTGCTGCCTTAGCAGTGATTCCTAACCAGGAGCAGGTGCGACAATATTGAGTCACAGGTGATACCTCTCCCTCTTCCACTCTATCTTGTGACCAAGAACCCCTGGTCTGTATTTACCTGGCTCTGATTCTATGTTCCTCTTCTTATAGTTGCATTTTATTTTGTAAGTTATATCATTTACTTTATTCCTTTATGAAGTCATGCATAGTGCATAGATTTCAAATCAAAATAAATCACGAACTTTGGTGACAGTTTTTGAAACTGCGTCTTTCTTAACCTGCTACTACATTGGCATGTGTACATATGAGTTTTTGGGATAGTAACCATGAATTTGCATTCTGCCATCCATCCCCTCTTACCTATTCTTCTTTTTGACAAAATTTTTTTAAAAAATTTATTTGTGAGTGAGAGAGAGAGAGAGAGACAGAGACAGAGAGAGAAAGCATGCATGAGTAAGTAGGGGAGGGGCAGGGAGAGGGGGGAGAGAGAGAATCCCAAGCAGGCTCCACATGACCAGCATAGAGCCTGATGTGGGGCTCAAACTCACGAACCGTGAGATCATGACCCGAACTGAAGTTGGAGGCTCAACCGACTGAACCACCCAGGTGCCCCAACAAGGGGACATGTTTTGAGTTTGACTAGATGAAAGGCACCATGTTAGCTATGTAATGGAAAAAAAATCTACGAGCCAAATGTATTATTACTATCATGAATACCAACTTATAAACCGTTAAAGTCCATTTTAAAAAGTCCATGAAAAGATTGCAGCAGCTTTATGTATTTCAAAGAGAGTCTTGCACCATTTTGTTTGGAAGTGATGGAGTGTATACCCGCTAGCAGCCTGGGTTCCTGGATGCTTACTTTGCCCTGTGTGTAGGCAGTCCCTCCACATGGCCTGCAAAGCCCTCTGTGACCTGGCCTCTGTCCTCCACTGCACTTTGCTGCTTCTCTGATCACAGGCAGGGCTTCAGCAGTACATGGCTTTCCAGTCTTTAAACCATTCCTGCCTCAGGGCTTTCGAACCAGCTGCTCCTTTGGCCTGGAGTGCTCTTCTTCCTTGGCTCCCCAACCCCCTTCTCCTCCACGATTACTGTCTTAAATAGCATCCTCGGCATCCCTGACCACTTGCTCTAAATGAGCCACCCCAGCCTTGCTGTGATTCTAATTGACCTCTCTCAGGGCATTTATCACAGTCTTCTTGTTTACCTACATGTTTGTTCCCACATTTCCACATGAGCATTAGGAGGGACAGGAATCTGCCCATCTTCGTTGCTCCACCTCTGACAGGGTCTGGCAGGTATTAAATATCAGGGGAATTAATGGCCGAGAGTTGCTTTTCTCCTCCTGAAATGCCAGTTCCTGTTAGAGTCTCTGTTCTCCTGGTGACTCTTCCAGGAGGACAGTATTAACTCTTTATTTCACCTCTGTCCCCAGAAAACCAACAAAACATAACAACGAAATATCTTTCTTATTGAACCTCTCACTTTCCCCGTCTTTTTAGAGCTGTCATCCTCCGCCCCTTACCACTCTTCACAGAAAGGATCTGCTGCGAGACCAGGGGTGTTGACTGCTGCGAGAAGCAAGGTGAGGTCCCGTGTGCTACCACCTGCAAGCAGTAGGCTCAGTGCTCCGCGGTGCTGGGTCATAAGGACGATTTGCGTCAGCTGACAGTTGGTTATCTATCAGTTGTCCTGCAACTTCTCTGTCTTCCCTTTCCAGTTAAAACATTCCATTAACACCTCAACTGAGAATTTCCTCAGGAGGGTCGTAGCTTTCATGCTGATCCAGGAGCCTGCATGTTTCCTCCCTCATTAGACTGTTGCCTTAAATGACAGTAAGAGAAATAGATGGAACACCAAAACCTCCTAACCTCTCCGCGTTACTGGCCGAAAGGCGGCATTCAGGAACCACCTCAATCAATCATGCGTTAAAAAAGCGCTTCAAAGAAACATCAGTCAGCTGTGCAGCTATTTAACCACATTACTGAAATTACTACTAGCAGAGTTATTTGGTTTTTATAGTTATTTAAACCAAGGCTAAAAAGGCATGGTAGTTCTACCCCTTCTGTGCCCACTGAGGAGGCAGCTTTCTCTTTTAGAAGTGACACTGTGCAATTCGGTTCACTCTAGACAAATTTGAATTTAATTTGAAGGATAATTTTATTTCTAAATAAAAAGAGCAATAACCCTTTTAATGCAAAGTATTTTCTCTTCTCCGCAGCTTGTGGGTACCTTACAACTGGGGGCTCGTTGGACTCTTAAAATAGCCAGTCTTTTTTTTTTCAATCATTACTAATCAGAGTGGTGTTTGCCTATAAAGACTTCAGCCCTGAGATGGACTCCAGGGCCTTGTAATCCCAAGTTAACTAAAAATAACTTTTTATGAATATTTAAGAGTCCTTGTTCAGCACAGCATTCTATAGGCTTGTTTGTCTTCTGTAAAATTCAAAATAATCCCAGGAATGTTGCTAGGATTAGAATGCCTATATAGAGCCAATACTAGGCATGACAACTATTTCTAAATATTTGACCCCCCCCCATCCATGATATCTCCCTCTTTGTCTGGTAGTGTCTGTTCCATTGAAGCTAGATGAAAAAAAGAATTCATTTATTCAACAAATACTTACTGAGCAATTTCTGTGTGCCAGGCGCTCTGTTCAGTGTTGCAAATAAGGCAGTGTACAAAACAAAATCCCTCCTTTCAGAAATGGAGCTTTTAAGAAGCTCCCAAATTTCCTCAGCGGACATATGTTCAAAGGGAGGCAGAGAACTTTATTCACCATCACCCCCCTTCAAGATGCAGGCAGACACAAGATGCAAAGGAGAGAGCGGGAACCTGATTTGGAAAATAAGATAAAGCAATCTTATGTTCTAGTTTACCCACTGCAGAAATACAGAAGCCTATTAAAACAATACGCATATGCAAAAAGGTGCCAAGTTGATATGACCTGGACGTAGAAAAGACAGAAGGGTTACTTTTCAAGGGTGTCCTTTTATATATTTTTTTCAGGTTCACAGATCCTACCCCAACTCTGCCCCCACTACCCTCTCCCAGCCTCTGTTATCCTTCCTGAGTTTCTCTATACACAGACCATGTGAATGCGGATTCATATTTGCCCTTTTCATAAAGTAAAAGATAGTAAACTGTACTGCTGTACAATGTATGTTTTTCTCCTAATATATGTGGAGGGTTTAACAAATCAGTACTAAAAGAGCTTCCTCGTTTCCCGCCCCCCCCCCAACAGTTACAGAGTAGTCCATTGTATGGATGTACCACAATTTAAATAGTGACCTATTGATGGACATTTGGGTTGTGGCCAGTCCTTTGCTCTTAAACAATGCCACAAAAATAACTTTGTACACAGGTTATTCTGCATGTACACAGAATATATATGTATACATATATTATTCCAGAGCGTATAATTTGCAGAGCAGAATTGTAGATCATAAGGTGTATGTATAATTTCCATAAGATATCTCATCAGATTGCCTGCCAGAGGGAGGTTTTCTTATTCACATCCCCACTAGAAACTTGTGAAGGGTACCTGTTATGTGGGTCTGGATTTTATGGTAGGCTAAATGGCTTCTGAGAGTAGTTTCAACTTAGGAACACTATTTGTTCAGAACTTTCAGTGGTATTTTGCAAAAGAAGATGCTCAGAAAAGTAAATAGGACTAGATGTCAGCTTTTTGTTAATTGTGCAAAAGGCTGTCTTAAATCTTCTGTTATGTAATTTGAGATTACAGTTGTCCACATTAAAAATGCTATATTTGGGGCGCCTGGGTGGCTTAGTCGGTTAAGCATCCGACTTTCGCTTAGGTCATGATCTCGCGGTTCGTGGGTTCGAGCCCCGCGTCGGGCTCTGTGCTGACTGCCAGCTCAGAGCCTGGAGCCTGTTTCAGAGTCTGTGTCTCCCTCTCTCTCTGACCCTCCCCTGCTCACGCTGTCTCTCTCTCTCTCTCCTAGAAATAAATAAAACATTAAAAAAAAAAAAATTTTAAAAATGCTATATTTTAAGTACAGAAAGTATATAGGATAAGACTGCTTCTCAGGCTCACGATGTACCTAGGTGACCTGCCAGGAGTAAGACCTCTCTCCTATAATTTGGTCTTTTATTACTAATTGAAATCGGATGGAGAGACTTCTCTCCCTAGGAAGGCCTGCTTGCAACCTTGGCCCTTGACTGGTATCTAGCAACAGATCTGGGGAGGGTTCCCGCCATTCCCTCCTTAGCGTGGATCACTGTGCCTACAGTACAGTTTCTGTTGAACACCTGCTTGCATTCCAGGAGTGGGGAATTTGGGTACATGCCCAACAGCAAGTTTCTCTGTGACCAACCCCAGGAAAAACCCCAGACACTGAGTCACTAATGAGCTTCCCTGGTAGATAATATTTCACAGGTGTTGTCACAACTCAGTACCAGGAAATTAAGCACAACCTGTGTGATACCATTAGGAGAGGACCCTTGGAAGCTTACTGCCGAAGCTTACTCCCTATCACCTGTGGACTTTATCCCCTCTGCCTTTTCCCTTTGCTGACTTTGTATCTTCCTGCTGTAACAAATCATGGCCATGAGCACAACTATAGGCAGGGTCCTGGGAGTCCTCCTAGTGAATCACTGAACTGGAAGTGGTCTGGGACTACAGCTCAATCATCTCTGCCATGATTTTAATACTCTGAGATGTTCATGGTGAGTGACACGAATATTGTTAGCATGCAGTTAATCGACCTGTGGCATTATATCTTGACTCGGAGTCTGTGTTCTTTTGTAAAATGTATAGTTCCTCAGATTTCTGAACAGTGATTTAGCATTTACATCTAACAAATGGAGGCAGCAAAAAGGCGGCTGGATATCAAAGGGTTTGACATTTAATGGTGAATCCACAACTGGTTCTTTGGTCTTCCCAATGTCTGTATTTAGGCTTAAATGCCTTTTGCTTTAGTTTTCTATAATTTGATTATTAGATATATAGACTTACTCAAATTCCTTTGGACTCAAGGCCATAGATGTGTAGTCAGGCAGTGTAATTTCTAACTATGCTCTGATTCTGAAGCTTATCTGCAAATAGTCCTGGAAACTTCGCTTAGGACAAATAGACATAAGGCCCAAAGATGGAAATAAAGTCTTTGTCCAAATATACTTAAGGCCCAAAGATGGAAATAAAGCTTATTTTTGACTAATCATATAACTTTAACATCCCACTTTAAATTTTAAATATTCAAGGGGAAAACTGGTAAGTGTTAAGCAGAAAGATATATGGTATTTGTGTAAACTACTTTTTAAAAAAATAGATGTCTTCTAAAGAAAAGTGTTTATAATGTTTAAAAATATTAAATGTAGTCTAAAGCAGTGGTTCTTATCGCTTGCAGCTGGTTGACTAGCATATGTTTCATGACAGTGACTAGACTGAATGACATTGTGGCAGCTGCTGTTCTTGTCCACGTATAGTGCCTCATTCCATTTACACAGCAACTGTATGAGGTAGCTACTTTAAGTCTACTCGGAGACATGGAGGGTTTAAGGACTTGCCCAAAGTTAAGTATTGGGTAGAACGTGATAGAATTTGAGTTTGAATTTGAGTCCTCTCCACAGGCTGATGGCTTAGCCACTCTGCTTTCCAGGCCACATGGTAACATCTCACTGGCTCTACCAGAAATAGGTTACATGAAGAATCTCATACATTCACCCTTGGGTAGAGGGTTGACCTCATCATTTGCTACTGAGTGGAAGAAATGCTCATCTCCTTGGTTTCTAAGTGTCAGGAATTATAAGTGGGATCCTTATAAAATATAAAACTAAGCATGTCGCTCCCTGATTTCATCATCCTGGGGCAAAATCCAAATATCATAAAAAGGTCTTATCAGGTTCTTCAGGAGCCTGCTTCTCTCCATTTCAGCCACGCTGAGTTTCCTTCCATTCCCATACATACTAACCACATTCTCCTTTGTTCCTTAAGGCCTTTGCACATACTGTTTCTTTGCCTTAAATAAGCCCACCCCACCTTGCCTGATTTCTCATCACTTTTCATATCTGAGTTGAGAGGCCCTTTCTTCCAGGAAGGCTTATTGGATCTTCCCGGACTAAACGGTATGCCTTTGCAATGTGTTCCTAGACTCTTCTCCCTGTGTTAGTTACTTGTTTCTCTGACTGCAAGCTCTGTGAAGGCAGGGACAAGGTCTGTCTGGTTTACCTGATGATAAGGAAAGTTGCTTTGTGACTGAAACTTGCATGAAGCAGATGGTCAGCAATGAATTCAAGAGCTTAAATCCTAAGCTTTCTGCTGGCAATTTCCCAAGCATAGCTCCATTTTGGGAATCTGAAGATCAGAGCTTACTATCTATCCCTGGTTATATGCACAAGCCCAAACATGTAGACTCCAGCAGGTTTACTTATCAACTACCAACCTCAAATTGGGCAAACCTGCTACAGGCATGGTTAAGGACTTAAAAATACTTTGGAGAGCAATTTACCCCCGTATTGCTTGCCAGGAGTAATTGTAGCCAATTAGCCAGTTCTAGATAATGAGAGCATCTTTTTCTTAAGTCTGCAATGGAGTTTGTCTGGCAGCCTTCAAGAAGTTTTTAGATATGGGAAGATTTTTTTCTCCTAAAATACGCCTTTCAAAAAAATTTTTGGAGAAAATAAAGTTTTAACATATGTTTAAGATGAAAATCTTTGCCAAGTACATTTATATATCCCTTTTATACCTGTCAAGAACAAAATAAAGTTTATATCCTGTATTAGATTTTAATAGCACTTATAGATATCAGGCATACTGGAACCACTTTGTTAGGATGAATATTAGTGCAGGGAAGAAAAAAGAAAATTTCCTAAATTACATTTGTATCCTTCAGTCCATAAGCAATATGTCCGTAAGTCCAATAAATTTAGGATTTGAGACTTTCCCACCAAGATGAGAGGTGCCATTTAGGTACATTTAGGGCTTGCCACTTTCTGTGTCCATAAGCAGGCATGGCTGAAAAGGACCAACCCCCCCCCCCCCCAATCTGGTATGTGTGTATGTGTGTGGCTTTTTTGAAGCCACTTTTCCTCCTTTGAATATTTAATAAATAGAAATCACGAGGAAAAAAGGTGGGTCTGTAAAATATTAGGGGAATAGTAATAACTGCTGGAGAATCTGCATGAAGTGCAAGTCCAGAGTGTTTTATTCTGGAGCATTTTGGCTTCTAGAGCACGCCTACTTACTTAAATTTGAAGACAAAGATCAGTGAGGTGACTGTAGGCCTGCTGTGACATCTTTGTATATTCATTCATTCATTCATTTGAAAGTGAATCCCTTCAACTCTGATGCTATTCATGTTTGGTCATCATTTCTAACAGATAATAAAGACATGAATGTGTATCCGTGTAAAAGTTTTTCTGGCCTAGAATGTGGCCCACCAAATGAGTCAACTCTATTTGCCTGAAAAAATTCTCAAGTATGAGGTCAAAATTAGTGACTCAGTGCTGTTTCAGAATATGTTATATTAACTGAATTCAGGAAAGAACTAAATTCTCAGAGGGATGGCATGTAACTTCCATGACCGCATATAATTTCAATTCACTTTTACATGTAAGAATTTTATAATTACTTTTGTCTTGAGGTTTTTCCTTTAGAACTCGGTAGGGAAAATAATGTAGTCTACATTTTAACTGCAAAGAATCTGTTGATTCTATGCACAGCATACTATATTTTGAGTTCCCTGACTTGGAAAGGATTGAAGGAGCCTCTACTAACAGTGGAATGTGAGAAAGAACAGTGTCAAGGTTAAACATGAAATCAACAGTCGAGAGCCGGGAGGAGGTCACGCTGAATAAATATCTGCCCTGTGTCTGAGTGTACCTGTGTCTGAGTCACCTTCCTCCTGCCAAACACAAACAGGTTACTAGGCAACAAGAGTGATTCAGGCATTCTGTACACCTCACCACAGTGAAATGTCCATCCACAATATTTCCAGGAAATGTCCCTCTTATAAGTCACTGGGGAGTGGGATAAACATTTCTCGCAGGCACTGAAGGCATCAGGTGACCCAGAGCTCTAAGCTGTATGTTAGAAGGTGGGGCTGGCTAATATTTGAAAGGAAATCACCTCAAAGGACAAACAGACTGTTTCCCTGCATGGTAACTGGGGAGGAAGAGTGGAGGAGAAAAAGATGAGCTCTCTCCCCAGAAGGATTCATGAGGAAGGAAATCCGTTTCTCTTAAGAAAAAATAGCATATTCCTAATCGTAAAAATAGACCAAAATCTCAGAGAATCACAACATAACATAGTGGCTAAGAAGAGCATGTGCTCTGGAGCCAGATTGCTTGGATTCAAATCTTCTGGGCCACTTGTTAGATTTCTGGGTTTCACTTCCTCATGCCTCAGATGGAGGTGACAGTGGTACCTACCCCACAGAGTGGGTGTGCATATTAACATGCACATGTGTTAATAACACAAAATATTATTAACATTAATATTTGGGGACCACCGATGTCTATTATCATAAGCTCTGGTGTGTGTTACCGTGCCTCCCACCCTCCAGACAGACAACTCCCTAAGGGGTAGGGGCAGAATTGTGAAGGAATGAAGGAAATCCCAAAGAGGAGAACTTTTATTTTACTTTATTTTTCTTTAAAAAAAATTTTTTTAATGCTTATTTATTTTGAGAGAGAGGGAGAGATAGCACGCGAGCAGGGAAGGGACAGAGAAAGAGGGAGACCCAGAATCCAAAGCAGGCTCCAGGCTCTTAGCTGTCAGCACAGAGCCTGACACGGGGCTGGAACTCACGAAATGAATTGTGAGATCATGACCTGAGCCGAAGTCAGATGCTTAACTGACTGAGCCACCCAGGTACCCCAAGGAGAACTTTTAAGGATTCATTTATGCTTTTATCATTTTGAAAGTTGCAATTAATAGAAATTATAATTATAGCATCCTTTAAGAAACTTCTCCAAGGATTTTCAGCATTATGTACTTTGAAAGTTATTTATATATTGAAAAACTGTATCAGGATTATGAAGGGAGAGGGGGATATAATCACAGAGATTCCTTTTGGTCTTCTGAGGTATTTATAATCTGAAGCAACATACATAAGTTTTTGTGCTCTACTATTTATTATACGTTATGCTATATCCCCCTTCTTATATAAGATACATTATAATAAAGAACCTAGAGTTTTTCTTTTCATTTAGATTTTCAATCTTCATCAGGAATCTTTGTTACTTGGTGGAAAACTGTACTAGCCATTCATAAAAGATTACTGAGCATGTATAACTTATTTTCAAAAACAGAAGAAGCCATAAATCATGCTTCAGATGGTTCAAATAAACTTTGATGGAATTCACTTAACTCTATTCTAAAAATTTGAGGGAGGAATTTGATATTTTGATTAAGAAAGCTCAGTTGGTTAAGCATTCCACTTTGGCTCGGGTCATGATCTCATGGTTCATGAGTTCAAGCCCCACATTGGGCTCTGTGCTGTCAGCATAGAGCCTACTTCGAATCCCCTCTCTCTCTCTCTTTCTTTCTTTCTCTCTCTCTCTCTCTGCCCCTATCTCACTGGCTCATGTACAGGCTCTCTTCTTTTTCTCTCTCTCTCTCCCTCAAAAACAAATTAACATAATAAATAAATAAGAGCTCTAATATGTGATCCTCTGCTTTCCCAATATTCTGTTCAGTGTGTATGTTTTCTGTCTGTATGTGTCTGTGTGTATGAATGTGGGTGTGTATGTTTGTGATGTCTGAGGTTAAAACCGGAATGGTCTGGTACCCAGAAAAAAAACAAATCTAGGGTTGCTAATCCATTACCAGAGAAGTCTAGTCTTATCTGATATTGTACACTGTCTCCCTTTAAACATGAATGCTAATAGGATAGTTTAGCTCTTTAAATCAAGGTATATAATTTCAAGTTACTTGGGATATTTTTACTTCTCAATTTTAAATATTTTAGAACTGTCCCTGTTTTAATACTATTTTAAACAGAGTTTACACTAACTTGTATCATTTCTTAAATTCGGATCTGTATACATATAATGGTCAATTGGTATAATAAACTAATAAACATAATGCTTGGTTCTTTTGCAACTTTAGGTATTGGCCTCTGAGCTCACCCAATAACTTTTTGTTCTTTACCTTGTAGCTAAATTAACCATTATTTGTTCTCTGTGTTGTGACCTTTCACTTCAACCTTATAAAATTATTTTCTTCAGTTTTAATGTCTTATATCTTCTTTAATTAACCTGAAATCAGGAGCTCTTTGTTAAGATCTTATTTAATTGGCTTCAGTCCTGGTATAAAAAGGGCTGTCCATCAGTACCCACCCCCACCCCGCAGTAGACTGCTTACTCCATTTAGACAGCTAAGTAGTGAAGGGAACCTAATGGATGCTTCTTCCATGAATTTATTTCCCTTTTCATGTGGCATATATTGACAAATGTGATTTCTGATATAAGGAACAAAGATATAAGGTAAACCATATTTTTTTAATTGTAATATGCCAGTGGCCAATTATTTGATATAGTCCCTTATTTGAGAATGTCAGAGAGGTAAGGCAGAAGGAACTGAGGGCCAAAGAGATTGTTTCACTTCTTATCAAGTGGTAGAGTCAGGGTTAGAACCTTGGCTTTAGGATTCTAAGATATTAATTACCATGTAGGTTCAACTTGTATTTAATTTACTTCTGATATTACAAGGACTTGTAGGGGCTGTGGTTGTTGAGTAAAATTTTGTTGTTCATTATCTTCATAAGCCCTCATGGACCTGTTACCCATAAATTATCTACATCAAGCTCATTAAAATATCAAACATTTTTATATCTTTTGACAGAATCAATTTCTCACTCATAGGACCAATCTCATGGTGATGTTTTGACCTCTATGAGGAAATACCTCGAACATCTGATGGTTAGTTCATTCTTTATCCATAAGTTACCTTACCCTACTTTTTCATGTGAGAAATGGGATTTTTATTTGACTTTTTTAGCTGTCTTTGTTGAGCTAGCTAATGCATCTTTACTTTCTTTTTATGGGATATATATTTTAAGTTTATCTATTTAGAGGGAGAGCGTGCATGCAGGTGCACATGTTGGGGAGGGTCAGAGAGAAGAGGGACAGAGAGAGAATCCCAAGGAGCCTCTGTGCTATCAGTCCCCCTGATTGATGTAGGACTCGATCTCACCAACCATGAGATCATAACCTGAACTGAACCAGGAATCAGACCTTAACCGGCTGAGCCATGCAGGTGACTTGGGGTGATATATTTTTTAAATATGGCAAAGGTCTTAGAATAAAGTAATGGGGTTGTATTAAATGAAACTGAAACCCAAGGTTGCTAAATTATGTACCCAAGATTAGTCCTTATTTGTGACCAAATACATAGAGATAAGGATTCTGGTCTGTTCGGATCCAGGACCTTGCCATGGCACCATTACTTTTAGCCAGGGAGCCCAGATTTCAGGTGAGATTTTGGGTAACCCCTCCAAAATAGAAAAGCAGAGCTCCTCTAGTTGAAGTTCCCTCTCAGGGACACCATGCACTGTAATGTACTTCTTTCTTCTCGTATAGTTCACAGCACAGATAAAATGCATGGTCCCTTCTCTGGTTCCCAACCACACCCTTAGCAAAACAAACTCAACCTGACCTGGTTCTGCTTTCCGGGAGCATTTCTGTCCTCTGTATCTGAAAGAGAATATCAGTGAAAAAGTTGGTGGGAGGCACAGTTGGTTGAGCATCTGACTCTTGATCTCAGCTCAGGTCTTGATCTCAGGGTCATGAGTTCAAACCCTTGCACTGGGCTCCATGCTAGGTGTGAAGTCTGCTTGAAAAAAAAAAAAAAAAGGAAAAAGTTGGGGGAGGTGAGTTGACCCCTCCTGGGAGTCACAGCTATAAAGGAAGTGTCAGGTCTTCCCTGTTGACTCTGAAACATTTTCCCTCTGTGTCAAGAGGAAGCGGCAGAGGAGATCTGGCTGTGAGAATCTACTATCTCCAAGATTGGCTCTTGAGATTTAGTAGGGGTTCACATTTCCTTTTCTTTGCTGAAGCCGTGTACTCATTTGTAGATCTGTTTTCTCAAAAAGTAGTGAAATGACATACTGAATTAGAACCATGAAAGTACCAAATACTGGCTCCACTACTTAGTGACCTTGGCTGGTGACCTTGGCTAATTCACTTAACTTCTATGTGCTCATTTGTAAAATATGGGTAATAATTGATTTCGGAGTTGTGGTGAAGCTTAAATAAGGAAAGCATTTATAATAGTGTTTGGGCAATAGTAAATATTATTTAAATGTTAGCTACAGCTCTTATTCTTAAGTCTACACAATATAAATTCATTAACAGGATATAAATTCAGAAGCTTTTCAGCACTTAAATATTCCAACCTAGCTTTAACTAAAATATTAATTAAATAATTATTTATTTTCTTGGCAGAGAGAATCTAGCATAAGAGCGGTAAATCCCAGCTAGCTTGCATGATCATAATGTTGATAAAATTGTTTAAAGTGTATACTTGTAAAATACTTTCCCCCCAATAAAAGCTTTCTTAAAAGAATACAAAGCCAAAAACATTTGTTAAGGCCCTAAAGAAATGTTCAATTTTACCTGGTTATTATGCACAATCTTAGTTTCGTAGGTAAGAAAAGCTGCAGAATGGTCAACCAACATTTCCTAGAAAACTCTTTTTAACAGTTGATAATCAAATACAGGTGTCTGTTTGCACTTTGGTGAAAGTCTCTGCAGAGAAATCTGTTTATTTAAGCAGTTATCTGCTGAAGAGCAGTAATATCCTTGATAAGTGCATTTTTGGTTTTAGGAGTCGGTGCCACTTCCAGAACAAAGTGGAGCCGTGTCCAGCTCCTGTGAGAGGCAGGACCCCAGAGCCATGTCTTTACAGTTAGGGTCTTCGTCTTCCACAAGCTCTGTGGTCTCTGTCTTGATTCCACCCAGGTGCTGACTAAATATGTAATTCACATTTGAAAGGCTTTATGATTAAATATAACGTTTCATTAAAATGCTGTGGATTTTCTTACTATTGACAGATTTTGAAAAAAATCTGATTTGCATATGTCAAACACCGTTTTTAAGAGGTTTGCTAGTAATTGTGCATGAATAGATAGGTCAACAGGCAGATGTAAAGAATGGTAACCATACTGTGAAAACGTTGGACACAAAGGACCCCAGAAGGGAGGGTTAGTTTCTAACAAGCCCAAAGTTATAATTGGGCACTTGCTTTTAGGTGGAGACTTGGGGAGATCCTGTGTCTCCCTCTCTTTCTGCCCTTCCCCTGCTTGTGCTTCTCTTTCTCTTTAAAAAAAAAAAATAAACATTAAAAACTAAAAGGTTATGAAGTCATGAACAATCTCCTCCAAGGAGAAACTGAAGCAGCACAGTCACTGTGGGGAAGGACTGACCACTGACCATTTGATACAGTCGTCCCTCCCTCTCTGGTTTTGTTCCCAGTCCATTTCCTGCTTTACTGGCTTTTTTAAAGCCCTTAAATGGCTCTCTGTGGCCAAAATCCATTGCTTATTTTGACTTAAAAAAGAAACTTACTATTGTAAGTTTCAGACATTTCAAACATTAGTTATACTGAAAGCAGAGAGAACCTGTGGGGAACCTTATCAGCTACAACAACTGTAACAGGAAATCTTTTTCATCATCTGCCCCCCCACCCTTGGATTTTTTTGAAGCAATCCCAATATCTCATCATCCATCTGTACCTATTTCACTGTGCCTCTTTAAGATAAAGCGTCTCTTTAGAACAAACAAAACACCTTACTACTGCCATTGTTCCTCGGAAACAAAATTAACATAATTTCCATAATAATAAATATCCAGTCAGGTCATCTTTCCTCAGTTATCTCGGTTTTTTCTCCAGACTGCTTCTTAGAGGGTGTTGTGTTCTGACATTTGACATTGCTTATGAGGACCTTTAGCATCTGGACTCTGCCTTCCTTTTCAAGCTCTATTCTTGAGATGAGTTTTTTTTCTCTCTCTCTCTAAATCCTGTGCTCCCAGCAATATTTACTTAACTTCTGTTCCCTTTATTTGCAATTTCCCCTCTTATCAGGCCTTTTCATAGAGTGATTTTTTTAGCAGCATAAACCTCCTCTCACCCTTACCCTCTTGCTTACATACCTGCCTCTCATGTGTCAGGCCTCCCAGCATCGATGTCATTTCCTCCAAAAACCTTTCCTGCTACAATTCCTGGACCCAGAAATGAATGGTCAGGTACAGCACTCCTGGCCCAGTGAGCTCATAAAGCCCAGTCTCCCCTCTCCCCAAGTCTCCATATAATTTTTTTATGTTTATTTATTTTTTAGAGAGAGACAGATTGTGAGTGGGGGAGGGGCAGAGAGAGAGGGAGACACAGAATCCGAAGCAGGCTCCAGGCTCTGAGCTGTCAGCACAGAGCCTGAAACGGGGCTCAAACTCACAAACCCAAACCTGAACCTGCCGGACTATGACCTGAGCCTTAAGTCGGACACTTATCCAAGTCAGCCACCCAGGCCCCCCTTGAGTTTATATCTTCTTAGGGAACCCTTCTCTCAATGTTTTCACTTTGTACTCTAATAGTATAAAATACAGGTGGTGCCTGATACTCCTAGACTATATCAGCTTTCTTTTCATTTAGAAAATAACTTTTTAGGTATCTTTTTGGTGGGTGGATGTAATCCGTTTAAAATTTGTTGTGGCTGTTGATATCCTGCCCTATGTAAGTAGGGATGTTCGTGACCTGAACTAAGCTGGAGAAAGCAGAGTTAAGGAGATGAGTGGAGGATTAAAATGGATATAGGACCTAGAATGATTGTCAGTGAGCAGAGTAGGGAGTTGGAAACTGAGATGATGGCTAAGATTTTATTTATCCTACAAATAAACCCCCCAGATGGACTCTTCTCTTTTAAATCCTCCCCATCAACCCATAATCCTTTTTGATATTCTTAAGATGTACCTCTAAGGTATAGATCCATATGAACCAGAATATAATTATTACTCTTGTTCAGTATAAGCTCTGGAAATGGGCTCCCAATCTCCTATTACTGCTGCAGAGTAAGCTACAGGAGATGTTAGAAGCAGAAACCAAACAAAACCCAAATTGGAAACAAAACAAAACAAAAAACTTCTTTTCTAGCCTGTTACTTTATTTCAGTTTTTTAAACATAGGTTATTGCTAGCATAGATATATTTTAAAAAACAATTTCAAGTAATTATTTATAGTCAAAGACTTTTATTTATGTAGGGTCATCAATGAAAATTAGATTTAATAGAAATAAGATTATGTATGGAATTACATCTTTCAGCTTCCTGATGCTAATTGAACATTGAGTTTACAGTGTTTCCTGGCTGCCTCATGGCATCATGTTCATGTTCGGTGCTTTTAATCATCCTGTGTCTTTCTAAATCTGCTTCACTCTGTAGAAAAGAATTCTGATCATAGTTTACTCCCAAGGATAGACCATTGCTAAACTGAATAACTACTTCACTGATCTTCTGTTCACTACAGAGTTGTGGGGCTTGGTGTTTTCATTTTTATTTATTTGTTTTTTAAAATATTTAAATTCCAGTTAGCTAACATACAGCGTAATATTAGTTTCAGGCATACAAAATAGTGATTCAGCACTTCCATACAACACCCGGTGGGGCTTGACATTTTTATTTTATGTTTTTGTTTATTTTTTTAATGTTTATTTATTTTTCAGAGAGAGAGAGAGAGAGAGAGCATGAGCAGGGGCAGAAACAGAGGGAGACACAGAATCCAAAGCAGGCTTCAGGCTCTGAGCTGTCAGCACAGAGCTTGATGTGGGGCTTGAACCCACAAACCATGAGATCATAACCTGAGCCAAAGGTTGGACCTTTAACCAAATGAGCCATCCAGCTGCCCCAGGCTTGACATTTTTAAAAGGCTGTTTATTAAAAAGAAACAAAACAAAACTGTTTTACTTTTTAAAACATTTGTTTTCAGTTTTCATAGACTTAAAATTCCCATTACATTTATTACAAACACACACACACACACACACACACACACACACACGCATCTCCCGTCTTACCCCCCCCCCCATTTTAAGTTCATTGTATCTGGTATACAGTTTTACTAAACTTCAAATGTTATTTCAGGCTCTAATCTAATTTATAAACTTGTTTTCATTGCTCTTTGGTCTTTTTAAGTCCCTTCTGGTTGGGAAGATTGGGGGGAGTTACTTAACCAAAAAAATCCCTTGAGAGTAGGAGGCAGCCTTCTCT
This sequence comes from Hyaena hyaena, assembly GCF_003009895.1. NCBI lineage: Eukaryota > Metazoa > Chordata > Mammalia > Carnivora > Hyaenidae > Hyaena > Hyaena hyaena. Next base: position 2,176,890 of record NW_024080778.1, on the reverse strand, counting down.
GCTGCTACCTTCCTTAGCACTCAGAGCCAAGTTCCGCACAGAACGGAAGGCCAGAAATAAATCTGTCTTCTATGTTGACCGCCCATGTATTGGCCGTACCTTCCAGGCTTTCAGCAGTGAGTATAGAACAGTTCCTACCTATTTAACCCTTGAGCATTGCTAATCTTGAGTTTGGTCACTAAACTTGGGGTACAGTTTTTGAAGTTTTCTGTATCTGTAGTTTCTATCCTATCCATTGGGATTCAATGATAAAGTTTCTGCATTGTAAGTCTAATTGAATTCTAAATCCTCATTAGGTATTTGCTACCTTCAACCTTTCTATTCCTGCATAATTGTTTTTACTCTTCCTATGATTATAATATCGCATCTTTAACCTTTTCTTAAAAGCCTCATGTGGGTTAAACATTTCTTAGAAGACAGCCCTGGGGTGATCAGTTAAATAAAAGTCCATTGAGAAGACTATAATTAGAATATTAAACACATATCCTTTATTTTGGTCTATTAGAAATGGAGACAACTCAAAGGCAAAAATCCATAATTGAGTGATTATTGGAGAATTTCCAGTGGAATCCCTTTTTTGTTTTAAAAAGTTATATTTGTACAGGTTTCTAGAAGCTATTTACATTAATTGGGTCTCAGCAGGATGGAATATAGATATTCTTGATACACCTTTGACTTGATGATACACTGATTTTTTTGTTCTGATTAAGAGTATTCATGTAAAATGTTTAAATTGACTGTTACCTTGTAAGCCCAGAGATTGTAGTTTGAATAACCCTCCTGTTACTCTCTTGCTTCACCCTGGTTTTTCTTCATAACAATTTTAGTATATGTGCTGCCGAAGTGAACACTTTCTTCATAACAATTTTAATCTTTTTTTAATGTTTATTCATTTTTGAGAGAAAGAGAGAGACAGAGCACAAGCAGAGGAGGGGCAGAGAGAGAGGAAGACACAGAATCTGAAGCAGGCTCCAGGCTCTGAACGGTCAGCACAAAGCCCGGTGTGGGGCTCTAACCCATGGACTGTGAGATCATGACCTGAGCTGAAGTCAGACGCTTAACTCACTGAGCCATACAGATGCCCCCAATTTTAATCTTTTTATTAGTGTTGCTGTTGTATATAGTTGCCAGAGTATAAGCTCTCTGAGGGAAGTAACTTTTTAAACTGTGGCATCCCTACACCATTTCCTATAATAAACACTAAATACTCTCGAATGAATAATTATCTCTGTCTTTTTAGGCAGTAAAATCAAAACATGCTGCTTATTTATTTTTTCAATACATAACGGTAAAAAGTAAATGTTCCATGCAATATCACCTGTCCCATAACCGTGTGATTCATTTATACACCCAGCACAATTTTTCCCCACCGTAAAGAATGCCATATATGTATACCATTTTACAACTTACTTTCTTCACCTAATTCTTCACCAGAATCACTTATCTGTGTTTTCAAAAACTAAACTTCTAAAAACCGAAGGCCCTCCTGTCCTATCTATTCCTCCTCCTCTCCTCCCCTCCTTTTTTCTTCCCCTCCCTTCCTTCTTCTATTCTCCGTGCCTTCCCTCCTCCCCTCAGTAATAACGCTTGGTGTCAAAACTCCCCTTGAACTATCCAGAAACTCTTTATAGTCTTCATTTACCCAACTTGGTGGGAATATTTTCATAAGTCTGATTCAGATATATTAATATTTGAGTATCTAGTGTTTCCCAGGTCCAGCCAAGGGGGTTAGGGGTGAGCTGCGTGACCAAATATATGCTATACTTAAGTTTTCCTGAAGATCAAAGTTCTGAATTTTAAAATGCATCTGTTGCCCAAAAACTCTATTGAGTAGATTTGGAAAACAGTCTTCTCTTACTTATGCTGGTATCTTTAGATAAATTCCTAGAAGTAATTCTAAAGTGTGTAATATGTAGCTTTTGGAATTAGGGAGGAAAGCTCTAATATAAATTTTTTGAAAAAGAAGATCCGGAATTAGAATTTTGTAGTACTTGGGATTGTTACTCAGTAATATTTATGGGTTTTTGTAAACTGGTTTACATTAAGGTTTCCAATCATTCTTTCAATTTTTAAAAATAACTTTTATATATGGTATACTTACTGTTTTGAAAAACATTCATTTAATGATCATTTGGCAATGTCAGGTTATTTCTGAAGTTTTGTCACAGAACAGAGGAGAAAAACCATTATAATGAGTACAATAAAACAAAATCCACTGAATATCAGGAGAATGGTTTTTAAAATGCTTAAATGCCTAAGCATCCACAGGATGCAAAATTTACCTATATTTGAAAAGGGGGCTTGGGGATTTGTGTTTTTGACTGAATCATCTCCCCCATCAAATCCAGTTTGGCCTAATTCTCTGCAAATTTGGCAGCTCATTTTATTCAGGGGAAACTAAACCGAACTAGTGACTGCTTTTGTTTTGTGAAATATTGAGTGACATCCATTATATGGAAATTTATAAAGCAGTCCCCATCATTGTATTGTAAAGAAACCCTGCAGAGGGTATCACACTTGAGTACAATTAAGTCTCTTTTTGAAAGTTGACACAAAGTGAAGACTAATTTCATTGAGTGTGTATGTCAAGTTAGGGCTATAACATTCAACTAGCTGTTAGTTTACCAGGCTTTCCCAAGCAGCCACAATGATGCAGGTGTGTGTCTAACGACAACATTTGTAGGGGCACCCGGGTGGCACAGTAGGTTGACACTCCGACACTGACTCTTGATTTCAGCTCAGGTCATGATCCCGGGGTTGTGGGATCCAGCCCCACATCGGGCTCAGCATGGAGAACTGAGCCAAGAAAGAGCCTGCTTGGGGTTCTCTCTCTTCCTTCTCCCCTCTACACAGCTTGCGCTCCCTATTCTCCCTCTGTCTCCTCTGTCTCTGTCTCTCTCTTCTCTCTCTCTGTCAAATTAAAAGATACACACACACACACACACACACACACACACACACACACACACGACTTTGTAGGTAAGTATTTTTTTATTGTACTTAATTGAGCCTGAGTGAAGACATGAGATAAAGAGTTTTTAGTTGATAAGTACTTCCCTGAAAGCAACAGCAACAACTATACATGGTTTCAGGTACTTTTCGCTATAAAATGATACATTTGTAATGAAAACATTTTTAAATGTGGCCTGCACACTAATGTAGGAAGCAAAAAAATCCCATACTCCTACCACTTGGACAACCATTCTTAATATTTGAGTGTACTTGTGCTCTGACTTTTCTGTACATGCATTTTTTACATACTTGAAATTGTACGAAACAAAATACCTATTTAAAAACAAACACATTCTCCCTATTAACTCTGTCAATACTATTATAGCTAAAATAGCCATCAGCTTTTCTCGATTATAAGAATGATTAATGTGGAAAGTAGAAAATATAACCTGGAACAAGGGGGGAAAATTAAAATCACCTTAAATTCATCAAGCAGGGTTAATATTTGGTATATTTTCTTCAGGTTTTTTTCTGTATAAATGTAATATATACATCTTTACATTGCTGAAATTATACTGCATTTCCCCATCGTTAGAATTGTAAACATAATCTTCATAAACTATTAGAAAATATTTTTGTGTTTAGATACATGGGTGAATACTTTTATTGCAGAAAATTTGGAGAAAAGAAAGTACAAAAGCAAATAAAAATACTTGGTAAATCTCACCACCAGCATTAACATCGGATATTCTTTTGGTGTATTTATTGACTTGGTTTTTAAAAATTCATACACTTACATTTTTATGAAAATAATCTGTTTTTTAAATAGTTTAATGTATTTCATGGATGCTTCCAAATGTCTACTGTGGACATTTAGTTGCATATTTAATGTATTACATATATTTTACTGTACTTCACAGATGCTTCTAATGTCTTCTGTAGACATTTAGATTTTTGTTCCACTGAATATATTTTTGGATAATGTTATTTCTGTATTCTCTAAGACTTGTTCTAAAATAAATTCTCAGTAGTAGAGTTACTATGTCAAGAGGTATAAGCATTATAAAAGCTCTTGACATGTTTAAGGGGCACGTGGGTGGTTCAGTTGGTTAAGCATCTGACTTCAGCTCACATCATGATCGCACAGTTCATGAATTCGAGCCCCATATCGGGCTCTCTGTTGTCAGCACAGAGCCTACTTCAGATCCTCTGTCCCCCATGCTCTGCCCCTCCTCTGCTCACTCTGTCTCAAAAATAAACATTAAAAATATATTTTTTAAAAAAGCTCTTGACATGTTTAAAAAGAGACAGAATTCAAAAGAATTATACCAGTTTATGATTCTACCAACAATTCAGTGCAATTGTTATGCTTCGTCCCAATTACAGTTTAAATTATAATTTAACGGATTTTGTTTCAAGGTAACTTTCCAGTGTTCTTATCCACGGATGACAATAGGGTAGAAGTCTGTATGTTAATCCGTCAATGAGATATTCTGTAGGAAGTTTTTATTAGTAGTAGTTGGGGGATACATAGTTGCAGGAACTCTTTTGCCCAAGATATGTCAGAGGAGGTACAGGGGAAATCAGCTCCAGTAAGAAATTAAAGAAATGAGTTCTGGCTATAAGACAGGCCCTGGCAATTTTATCCCCTACCTGTGTTTCCTTTCCTGCCCATTCTCCACTCACCCGGGGATAGCCTAGCAAAAATTACTCTATGCTCCTTCCTTCTATGCTCTCCCAGTTACGTTTGACGGTAGACTTTCACGGTCAGGGTCCTGCAGTCACCTGGCTTCAACATTGAGAATATAAGGATGAAAAGCTGACTTAATGTGCAAATAAAGTGGAGGGCCAAGCCCCCATGTGGAAGCTTGGATTAAAGAATCATAATTATATTATATATATTATTTATAAAGAAGTTATTTATATTGATATAATTATTTGTTTCTATATGATAACAGTTTCTGCTCAGCGAATCTCGAGCTTTTTTAGATGCTAAATTTTAATTGTGGTTATGTTGACTGTTGCTGTGGTAGAAATATTCCAGTGTAGGTAGTCCCCGATTTTTTAACACCGTGTTGCTGGGTCGCAGCACTTACCTACCCCCCAGTCCCTGCCAGTTTGGTTTTTCATCCAAGTACTCAGGGCTTTCCTGCTTTTGATGACAAGGAGGGACGCTCCCTTCCAGTGCCTCTCCACACTCCCCAAGCTATAAAACACCCCTACACAAAACAAATCTTACTTTGGGCCCCTAAGAGCCATTTAAGTGCAGCCCGATGTCTATACTTTTCCGTATTTTCTTTCTCTTTTCAGGCTTCATTGTAAAAACTCTTACTCTTTGTGTGCTATCCCTTGTCTTTTCCAATATCTTCCCTCTTTTTCTAATTCTCTCCAGGAGGGACAGCTTGAGTATGTTGGAACTAAATGTCTCATGTTATGGTATGCATAAAAGAAATACAAAAGAAGACCTGTGTGTCCTGTTCTAGATTTTTGCTGAAACGAAACAGGCAATTGGCCAAGGATCACTACCTAATCAGTGGTGTATATCGTCTACTTTGTGGTGCTTATTCTGGCACAGTCCCTGTGCTTTGTGGGGAGGGGCTCATGCTCCATGCTGGGGACCATCAGTAGAATAGACAACAAAAGACATTTGTTTATTAGAAACTTTGCAACTTGTGAGCCAGTGCACGTGGTCGCAAATGGAAAGAGAAATAAAAGTCTCGACTGAGCTGTCTCCCTGTTTTGAGAGAGCAGTGTGTCAAAACATTTTGATACAGCTGAAGATTCCTGGATCATTTGCTCTCGCTGAAGACCTCGGGACCTAGTTGTAAAGAACCTCATTTTCCTCTCACACCATGTCTGTTGGCAATCATTTTGCGTATTCAGAGACTTAGCCACTAACGTTTACTAAAATAATATTTAAACATTATGGTGGTTAAATCAGGTTTATTTCCTTCAAATGAAAAAATTTTTTAATATGCAGACTTTCTGGTGACAATTATAGGAATGAGCACTTTGTGACAGTTTCTTCTTTACTAGGACAGGTGAAAATTCAATAGGTAAATATCTTATAGATATATTTCAGATACCAATATAATAGCCCCTTGCATTCCTTGAGATTGTTAAAATGGCATTGTTAGACCCACGATTTTAATCTTTTAAGTTGCTTTTCTCTGCTGCCTTTCCCCTATGTGTAGTAACCCTTGGGCTGGTTTGGGTTGGGTTTGGAAGTCTGGCTCCCTCTTCAGAGACCCAAAAGTAGGAAATATAAATCATCATTATTAGGTTTTTTGCAGTAACCAAATCCTAGATTAGAAGCGAATTGGTCAAATAAGTGCTTTTGAGAAACAAATAATGTATTTAAGTACAACATAGCAGTTTCAATTCTGAGGGAAACTAGAGCCAAATATAGTGACCTTAATGGCTTTGGAGAAAGTATTGCTTTTTATAGCCTCATACCATTTGAAAGCAGTGGCTTGTTCGGCCAGTCATGCAAAAGAACAGCTTTGTGGTTGGCATCAGAAAACGAGAAATGTAGGCTTTATACAGACCTTCTGGGTCTTCCGTGGTCCTGTTCCTTTCCTATTTTCTCCTTGCCTTATTGTGAAAACCATGCTTTGCCTTGAGGAGCCCAGGTGGGTTGCAGCAAAGGACTTAAAAACACAAAGAAATCCTAGCCTTCGTGTTCCCCACACACCTTTGCCCTCTCCCGAAGCGCCACACCCAAATCGCAACAAGCAGATGGGGGCAAACCTGCTCAAAGTCCAGATCCTTAATTTTTTCAGTGTTTAATTCTTGCTACCAGGAAGTGTACCCCCCTCAAATCTCTCCGGTTGTATTAAGCTATTTCTTGAACTCTTGAACCTGTTTATTGGCACAGCACTGAGCAGAAATACAGTAACTATTGTATTTTAAATACCTACCAACATGTCTGATTCTAGACTTTAGACCTGTATGAGGAAATCGTACGGGAGCGTATCTGTGTGTCATTTCTCCGGCAGTGCTGGGGACTGAGTAAGCTTCCTGTTCTTCTGCCTCAGCTCTCGCTGTTACCACACTGTGTACTGACTGCGAGTGCCTGGTTAAATGTTGCTCCTACAGCCTCACCTTTGCCTCCACGCTAGAGCAAGATCATTTAACCCCTTTCTGTCGTTCTTGCTTACAGGCAATTTCACTCAGATCCCAAAGTGGTGAGATTCTAGTAAACAGCAAGCAAAATTTCAGGATACTGTTTTTACATACCCATAAATAGGCTATGGAAATTGAATAAAATAGGCCTGCAGTAAGGTCACAGTGTGGTAGAGGGAGGAATAAATAGGTGTGTTTCTTTCTTTTTTTTTTTTTAACTTTATTTCTTGAGAGAGAGAGAGTACGAGCAGGATTAGGAGCAAAGAGAGAGGGGCAGAGGGATCCAAAGTTGACTTTGTGCTGATAGCAGAGTGCTAGGTGTGGGGCTCGAACTCAGAAACCATGAGATCATGACTTGAGTCAAAATCAAGAGCTGGTTGCTTAACCTACCAACCCACCCAGTCTCCCCTTAATAGGTGTATATCTGAGCAATCTGAAGGGCATGGAATAGAGGAGCTCCGTTAAAATAGAGAATTATTAAATTACTATTCTTTTTTTCCTTCTCACTTTTTATCATGGTTTTCCAAAAGTAAGATATGCTTCCAAATCTGAAAACATTTTTGTTTTTGTTGATGAGGATATACGCTGTCACCTTGGCTGTGATCTATTCACTTAGAATGAGGTCTTCTGTTATTTAGAACATGTTGTGTGGTTTTGTGAAATTGTTAGACCCAGCTTCTGCTTTTCGTTTAAGCCAGCCACTGTTCTTGGGAAATAGGAGCTCTCAGAACAGACTTAATATATTTTAAAATTATTAAAAGGATTTTTTTGTCTTTTCCAGAAACATCCTCATTTCAGTAGGTAATCTGTGCTCCTGTTGCAAAGTAATAAGTATTAAAATCCAAGGGAATTGGTTTCTAGGTGTATAACTCTTTAGGGTATATAAGGAAGAATAGGAATGTAGAAGTAGGTAATTATCACTGCTGTTTAGTTAGGCTATAGATTTAACCTTTCTGATAAAGCTCCCAGGGTGTTTATACTAAATAAGTGCTGGCTGCTTTTGTTTGATGGTTAAACATGGAGCAGGTAGTGCTGGTGTGGTGGGGGTGGGGGTAGGAGGAATGATTCTAGTGACCAAATGTCTATTCTGTATCTTGGGAATTGACATAATTACAGTTTCAGATTATTAAGAGTACGAACGTCTATTTAAAGGAGAGGGACCTTCTTCTGCTCATACGCTAAAGTAGATAAGCATTTTGACACAAAGGCAAGACTTCAACTCTGCTTATGCTCTGAGGCCATGGATATGTCATACTTCACTGGCAGTGAGTTCAGAAAAGTGGAGTGGGAAGTAGAAAATTCTAGCCTAGTTCTACCAAACACTGAAAACACCAGATAAAGAAAGAAGGAACCACCAGGGGAGTCCCTCTATCCCTACCCTCCTGAAATTCTCTAAGCTTTCCTAGATGTATCCAGAATAGAGGTGAGGAGAAAGGTTTGGAGCAAACGTAAGCCAGTCTTTGGGCAAAGTGCGTGATGTGTCCCTAACCCTACCTCTTTTTTTTTTTTTTT